>NW_026038137.1:0-70415 GCF_023373825.1 Bactrocera dorsalis
CATATTTTTACGCAACTTGGTATCGAGTTGCTTAGTGCATATGTATCTAGAAAATCGATTCTACACCTTTAATATAAGATTGTGAATTTTGTTGGAATACAAAACCAACAAGAAACACTGTCGTTATGGCTTATATGACAAATCCAATAACTTCACAAAACAGCTAAATTTAACATAAATATGTTATAAGTTCATATTTTTACGCAACTTGGTATCGATTTTTTAGTGCATATGGACTAACAAATCGATTCTACACCTTAATATAAGATTGTGAAATTTTTACAAATACACTGTCGTTATGGCTATTGACAACTCCAATAACCTCAAAACAGCTAATTAGCATAAATATGTATAGTTTCATATTTTTTACTCAACTTGGTATAGATTGCTTAGTGCATATTTACTAAAAAATCGATTCTACAACCTTAATATAAGATTGTGAAATTTTTCCAAATACACTGTCGTTATGGCTATATGACAACTCCAATAACCTCAAAACAGCTAATTAGCATAAATATGTATACATCATATTTTTACGATTCTTGGTATCGATTTGTTAGTGAATATGTACTAAAAAATCGTTTCTACACCTTAATATAAGATTGTGAAATTTTTCCAAATACACTGTCGTTACGGCTATATGACAACTCCAATAACCTCAAAACAGCTAATTAACATAAATATGTATAGTTTCATATTTTTACGCAACTTGGTATCGATTGCTTAGTGCATATGTACTAAAAAATCGATTCTACACCTTAATATAAGATTTGTGAAATTTTTCCAAATACACTGTCGTTATGGCTATATGACATCTCCAATAACCTCAAAACAGCTAATTAGCATAAATATGTATAGTTCATATTTTTTACGCAACTTGGTATCGATTGCTAAGTGCATATGTACTAAAAAATCGATTCTACACCTTAATATAAGATTGTGAAATTTTTCCAAATACACTGTCGTTATGGCTATATGACAACTCCAATAACCTCAAAACAGCTAATTAGCATAAATATGTATAGTTCATATTTTTACGCAACTTGGTATAGATTTCTTAGTGCATATGTACTACAAAATCGATTCTACACTTAATATAAGATTGTGAAATTTTTCCAAATACACTGTCGTTATGGCTATATGACAACTCCAATAACCTCAAAACAGCTAATTAGCATAAATATGTATAGTTCATATTTTGACGCAACTTGGTATAGATTGCTTAGTGCCTATGTACTAAAAAATCGATTCTACACCTTAATATAAGATTGTGAAATTTTTCCAAATGCACTGTTGTTGTGGCTATATGACAACTCCAATAACCTCAAAACGGCTAATTAGCATAATTATGTATATTTCATATTTTAACGCAACTTGGTATCGATTACTTAGTGCATATGTACTACAAAATCGATTCTACACCTTAATATAAGATTGTGAAATTTTTCCAAATACACTGTCGTTATGGCTATATGGGAACTCCAATAACCTCAAAACAGCTAATTAGCATAAATATGTATATTTAATAATTTTACGCAACTTGGTATCGATTGCTTAGTGCATATGTACTAAAAATCGATTCTACACCTTAATATAAGATTGTGAAATTTTTCCAAATACACTGTCGTTATGGCTATATGACAACTCCAATAACCTCAAAACGGTTAATTAGCATAAATATGTATAGTTCATATTTTTACGCACTTGGTATAGATTGCTTAGTGCATTTGTACTAAAAAAATCGGTTCTACACCTTAATATAAGATTGTGAAATTTTTCCAAATACACTGTCGTTATGGCTATGTGACAACTCCAATAACCTCAAAACAGTTAATTAGCATAAATATGTATAGTTCATATTTTTACGCAACTTGGTATCGATTGCTTAGTGCATATGTACTACAAAATCGATTCTACACCTTAATATAAGATTGTGAAATTTTTCCAAATACACTGTCGTTATGGCTATATGACATCTCCAATAACCTCAAAACGGTGAATTAGCATAAATATGTATAGTTCATATTTTTACGCAACTTGGTATAGATTGCTTAGTGCATCTGTACTAAAAAATCGATTCTACACCTTAATATAAGATTGTGAAATTTTTCCAAATACACTGTCGTTACGGCTATATGACATCTCCAATAACCTCAAAACGGTTAATTAGCATAAACATGTATAGTTCATATTTTTACGCAACTTGGTATAGATTGCTTGCTGCATATGTAGTAAAAAAATCGATTCTACACCTTAATATAGGATCGTGAAATTTTTCTAAATACACTGTCGTTATGGCTATATGACAACTCTAATAACCTCAAAACAGCTAATTGGCATAAATATGTATAGTTCATATTTTTACGCAACTTGGTATCGGTTGCTTAATGTACATGTGCTAAAAATCGATTCTACACCTTAATATAAGATTGTGAAAAATTTCCAATTACACTGTCGTTATGGCTATATGACATCTCCAATAACCTCAAAACAGCTAATTAGCATAAATATGTATAGTTCATATTTTTACGCAACTTGGTATCGACTGCTTAATGTATATGTACTAAAAAATGGATTCTACACCTTAATATAAGATTGTGAAATTTTTCCAAATACACTGTCGTTATGGCTATATGACAACTCCAATAACCTCAAAACGGTTAATTAGCATAAATATGTATAGTTCATATTTTTACGCAACTTGGTATCGATTGCTTAGTGCATATGTTCTAAAAAATCGATTCTACACCTTAATATAAGATTGTGAAATTTTTCCAAATACACTGTCGTTATGGCTATATGACAACTCCAATAACCTCAAAACAGCTAATTAGCATAAATATATGTATAGTTCATATTTTTACGCAACTTGGTATAGATTGCTTAGTGCATATGTACTAAAAAATCGATTCTACACCTTAATATAAGATTGTGAAATTTTTCCAAATACACTGTCGTTATGGCTATATGACAACTCCAATAACCTCAAAACAGCTAATTAGCATAAATATGTATAGTTCATATTTTTACGCAACTTGGTATAGATTGCTTAGTGCATATGTACTAAAAAATCGATTCTACACCTTAATATAAGATTGTGAAATTTTTCCAAATACACTGTCGTTACGGCTATATGACAACTCCAATAACCTCAAAACGGTTAATTAGCATAAATATGTATAGTTCATATTTTTACGCAACTTGGTATCGATTGTTTAGTGCATATGTACTAAAAAATCGATTCTACACCTTAATATAAGATTGTGAAATTTTTCCAAATACACTGTCGTTATGGCTATATGACAACTCCAATAACCTCAAAACAGCTAATTAGCATAAATATGTATAGTTCATATTTTTACGCAACTTGGTATAGATTGCTTAGTGCATCTGTACTAAAAAATCGATTCTACACCTTAATATAAGATTGTGAAATTTTTCCAAATACACTGTCGTTATGGCTATATGACAACTCCAATAACCTCAAAACAGCTAATTAGCATAAATATGTATAGTTCATATTTTTACGCAACTTGGTATCGATTGCTTAGTGCATATGTACTAAAAAATCGATTCTACACCTTAATATAAGATTGTGAAATTTTTCCAAATACACTGTCGTTATGGCTATATGACAACTCCAATAACCTCAAAACGGTTAATTAGCATAAATATGTATAGTTCATATTTTTACGCAACTTGGTATCGATTGCTTAGTGCATATGTACTAAAAAATCGATTCTACACCTTAATATAAGATTGTGAAATTTTTCCAAATACACTGTCGTTGTGGCTATATGACAACTCCAATAACCTCAATACAGCTAATTAGCATAAATATGTATAGTTCATATTTTTACGTAACTTGGTATCGATTGCGTAGTGCATATGTACTAAAAAATCGATTCTACACCTTAATATAAGATTGTGAAATTTTTCCAAATACACTGTCGTTATGGCTATATGACATCTCCAATAACCTCAAAACAGCTAATTAGCATAAATATGTATAGTTCATATTTTTACGCAACTTGGTATCGATTGCTTAGTGCATATGTACTAAAAAATCGATTCTACACCTTAATATAAGATTGTGAAATTTTTCCAAATACACTGTCGTTATGGCTATATGACAACTCCAATAACCTCAAAACAGCTAATTAGCATAAATATGTATAGTTCATATTTTTACGCAACTTGGTATAGATTTCTTAGTGCATATGTACTAAAAAATCGATTCTACACCTTAATATAAGATTGTGAAATTTTTCCAAATACACTGTCGTTATGGCTATATGACAACTCCAATAACCTCAAAACAGCTAATTAGCATAAATATGTATAGTTCATATTTTCACGCAACTTGGTATCGATTGCTTAGTGCATATGTACTAAAAAATGGATTCTAGACCTTAATATGAGATTGTGAAATTTTTCCAAATACACTGTCGTTACGGCTATATGACATCTCCAATAACCTCAAAACACCTAATTAGCATAAATATGTATAGTTCATATTTTTACGCAACTTGGTATCGATTGCTTAGTGCATATGTACTAAAAAATCGATTCTACACCTTAATATAAGATTGTGAAATTTTTCCAAATACACTGTCGTTATGGCTATATGACAACTCCAGTAACCTCAAAACGGTTAATTAGCATAAATATGTATAGTTCATATTTTTGCGCAACTTGGTATCGATTGCTTAGTGCATCTGTACTAAAAAATCGGTTCTACAACTTAATATAAGATTGTGAAATTTTTCCAAATACACTGTCGTTATAGCTATATGACATCTCCAAAAACCTCAAAACGGTTAATTAGCATAAATATGTATAGTTCATATTTTTACGCAACTTGGTATCGAGTGCTTAGTGCATATGTACTAAAAATCGATTCTACACCTTAATATAAGATTGTGAAATTTTTCCAAATACACTGTCGTTATGGCTATGTGACGACTCAAAACGGTTAATTAGCATAAATATGTATAGTTCATATTTTTACGCAACTTGGTATCGAGTGCTTAGTGCATATGTTCTAAAAAATCGATTCTACACCTTAATATAAGATTGTGAAATTTTTTCCAAATACACTGTCGTTATGGCTATATGACATCTCCAATAACCCCAAAACAGCTAATTAGCATAAATATGTATAGTTCATATTTTTTCGCAACTTTGTATAGATTGCTTAGTGCATCTGTACTAAAAAACCGATTCTACACCTTAATATAATATTGTACAATTTTTCCAAATACACTGTCGTTATGGCTATATGACAACTCCAATAACCTCAAAACGGTTAATTAGCATAAATATGTATAGTTCATATTTTTACGCAACTTGGTATCGATTGCTTAGTGCATGTGTACTAAAAAATCGATTCTACACCTTAATATAAGATTGTGAAATTTTTCCAAATACACTGTCGTTATGGCTATATGACATCTCCAATAACCTCGAAACGGTTAATTAGCATAAATATGTATAGTTCATATTTTTACGCAACTTGGTATCGATTGTTTAGTGCATATGTACAAAAAATCGATTCTACACCTTAATATAAGATTGTGAAATTTTTCCAAATACACTGTCGTTATGGCTATATGACAACTCCAATAACCTCAAAACAGCTAATTAGCATAAATATGTATAGTTCATATTTTTACGCAACTTGGTATCGATTGTTTAGTGCATATGTTCTAAAAAATCGATTCTACACCTTAATATAAGATTGTGAAAATTTTCCAAATACACTGTCGTTATGGCTATATGACAACTCCAATAACCTCAAAACAGCTAATTAACATAAATATGTATAGTTCATATTTTTACGCAACTTGGTATCGATTGTTTAGTGCATATGTTCTAAAAAATCGATTCTACACCTTAATATAAGATTGTGAAATTTTTCCAAATACACTGTCGTTATGGCTATATGACATCTCCAATAACCTCGAAACGGTTAATTAGCATAAATATGTATAGTTCATATTTTTACGCAACTTGGTATCGATTGCTTAGTGCATATGTACTAAAAAATCGATTCTACACCTTAATATAAGATTGTGAAATTTTTCCAAATACACTGTCGTTATGGCTATATGACATCTCCAATAACCTCGAAACGGTTAATTAGCATAAATATGTATAGTTCATATTTTTACGCAACTTGGTATCGATTGTTTAGTGCATATGTTCTAAAAAATCGATTCTACACCTTAATATAAGATTGTGAAATTTTTCCAAATACACTGTCGTTATGGCTATATGACATCTCCAATAACCTCAAAACAGCTAATTAGCATAAATATGTATAGTTCATATTTTTACGCAACTTGGTATCGATTGCTTAGTGCATATGTACTAAAAAATCGATTCCACACCTTAATATAAGATTGTGAAATTTTTCCAAATACACTGTCGTTATGGCTATGTAACAACTCAAAATGGTTAATTAGCATAAATATGTATAGTTCATATTTTTACGCAACTTGGTATCGATTGTTTAGTGCATATGGACTAAAAAATGGATTCTACACCTTAATATAAGATTGTGAAAATTTTCCAAATACACTGTCGTTATGGCTATATGACATCTCCAATAACCTCAAAACAGCTAATTAGCATAAATATGTATAGTTCATATTTTTACGCAACTTGGTATAGATTGCTTAGTGCATGTGTACTAAAAAATGGATTCTACACCTTAATATAAGATTGTGAAATTTTTCCAAATACACTGTCGTTATGGCTATATGGCAACTCCAATAACCTCAAAACAGCTAATTAGCATAAATATGTATAGTTCATATTTTTACGCAACTGGGTATCGGTTACTAAGTGCATGTGTACTAAAAAATCGATTCTACGCCTTAATATAAGATTGTGAAATTTTTCCAAATACACTGTCGTTATGGCTATATGACATCTCCAATAATCTCGAAACAGCTAATTAACATAAATATGTATAGTTCATATTTTTACGCAACTTGGTATCGATTGTTTAGTGCATATGTACTAAAAAATCGATTCTACACCTTAATATAAGATTGTGAAATTTTTCCAAATACACTGTCGTTATGGCTATATGACATCTCCAATAACCTCAAAACAGCTAATTAGCATAAATATGTATAGTTCATATTTTTACGCAACTTGGTATCGATTGTTTAGTGCATATGTACTAAAAAATCGATTCTACACCTTAATATAAGATTGTGAAAATTTTCCAAATACACTGTCGTTATGGCTATATGACAACTCCAATAACCTCAAAACAGCTAATTAGCATAAATATGTATAGTTCATATTTTTACGCAGCTTGGTATCGATTGCTTAATGTATATGTACTAAAAAATCGATTCTACACCTTAATATAAGATTGTGAAATTTTTCCAAACGCACTGTCGTTATGGCTATATGACAACTCCAATAACCTCAAAACAGCTAATTAGCATAAATATGTATAGTTCATATTTTTACGCAACTTGGTATCGATTGTTTAGTGCATATGTTCTAAAAAATCGATTCTACACCTTAATATAAGATTGTGAAATTTTTGGAAATACACTGTCGTTATGGCTATATGACATCTCCAATAACCTCAAAACAGCTAATTAACATAAATATGTATAGTGGAGGATGGAGTCATGTGTAGAAGTTCACGCAAGTGAGGAAAGTTCTCTGATTGCCATTCACTTGGGAGTGGCCAGAAACGATTCTTTTACATGTGACTCAAGCAGCTCACGACTTCCGGTCTTTGACCAAGTATCCTCTGGGTAGCCTAAGAACATCCGTTTGAAGGCGAGCTAACGTGAGAAGGCGAAACATCCCCTGCATAGGGTTGTGCGCTGGGTTTGGGACCCGCCACGTAAAAAAACACTCCAGTGAATAGTCATAACCAGCCTCGGATGAGAGACCCCCCTTTTGATGACGACCATGGCAAACGAAATAAGGACTACGAATTGAGGGCATGCACCTGGAATGTCCGGTCCCTTAATTGGGAAGGTGCCACTGCCCAGCTGGTTGATGTCCTCGTGAAAACAAAGGCTGACATCACCGCCGTCCAAGAAATGCGATGGACGGGACAAGGACAGAGACGTGTAGGTCCTTGTGACATTTACTACAGTGGCCATATAAAGGAGCGCAAGTTTGGTGTGGGATTCGTGGTGGGAGAGAGACTCCGTCGCCGAGTACTATCATTCACTGCGGTGAATGAACGTCTAGCCACAATCCGCATGAAAGCGAGGTTCTTCAACATATCGCTGATTTGCGCCCACGCCCCGACGGAAGAGAAGGACGATGTGACCAAAGATGCTTTTTATGAGTGCTTGGAGCGCACTTATGTGAGATGCCCCCGTCACGATGTAAAAATCGTGCTTGGCGACTTCAACGCCAGGGTGGGCAAAGAAGGTATCTTTGGTACTACGGTCGGTAAATTCAGCCTCCACGAGGAAACTTCCCCAAATGGGTTGAGGCTGATCGACTTCGCCGGGGCCCGAAATATGGTTATCTGTAGTACTAGATTCCAGCATAAGAAGATCCATCAAGCCACCTGGCTGTCTCCGGATCGAAAAACTACCAACCAGATCGATCATGTTGTGATAGACGGAAGACACGTCTCCAGTGTTTTAGATGTGCGTGCGCTCCGAGGTCCTAACATCGACTCGGACCACTATCTTGTTGCAGCTAAGATTCGCACCCGCCTCTGTGCAGCAAAAAACGCACGCCAACAAACACAAGGAAGCTTCGACGTCGAGAAGCTGCAATCACAACAGACAGCCGAACGATTCTCTACTCGGCTTGCACTCCTGCTCTCTGAGAGCACTCGTCAACAACTCGGTATAAGGGAACTGTGGGACGGCATTTCAAACTCCTTACGTACAGTTGCAACCGAAACCATTGGTTTTCGGAAAGTGCAAAAGAACAGCTGGTACGACGAAGAGTGCCGTTGTCGCAGCTGAGAGAAAACAGGCTGCCTACCTCGCAACGTTACGATCGACCACAACACGTGCGGGATGGGATAGATACCGAGAGTTGAAGAGGGAAGCGAGACGCATTTTCAGACAGAAGAAGAAAGAGGCCGAAATGCGTGAGTACGAGCAGCTTGACAAGCTGGCCGACAGGGGTAATGCTCGAAAATTCTACGAAAAAAATGCGGCGGCTTACAGAAGGTTTCAAGACCGGAGCATACTCCTGTAGAACCCCCCAAGGTGATCTAGCCACCGATGCCCAGAGCATACTTAAATTATGGAGGGAACACTTCTCCAGCCTGCTGAATGGCAGTGAACGCACAACAGCAGGAGAAGGCGAACCCGATACCCCAATCGATGACGATGGAGCAGACGTTCCATTGCCCGATCATGAAGAAGTTCGAATAGCAATTGCCCGTCTGAAAAACAACAAAGCGGCAGGGGCCGATGGATTGCCGGCCGAGCTATTCAAACACGGCGGCGAAGAACTGATAGGGAGCATGCATCAACTTGGAATCTAAGTGTGCTCTGCCCAATCCATAAAAAAGGAGACCCCACAATCTGCGCCAACTACCGTGGGATAAGCCTCCTCAACATCGCATATAAGGTTCTGTCGAGCGTACTGTGTGAGAGATTAAAGCCCACCGTCAACAAACTGATTGGACCTTATCAGTGTGGCTTCAGACCTGGTAAATCAACAACCGACCAGATATTCACCATGCGCCAAATCTTGGAAAAGACCCGTGAAAGGAGAATCGACACTCACCACCTATTCGTCGATTTCGTCGAAGCTGCTTTCGACAGCACGAAAAGGAGCTGCCTTTATGCCGCGATGTCTGAATTTGGTATCCCCGCAAAACTAATACGGCTGTGTAAACTGACGTTGAGCAACACGAAAAGCTCCGTCAGGATCGGGAAGGACCTCTCCGAGCCGTTCGATACCAAACGAGGTTTCAGACAAGGCGATTCCCTATCGTGCGACTTTTTCAACCTGCTTCTGGAGAAAATAGTTCGAGCTGCAGAACTCAACAGAGAAGGTACCATCTTCTATAAGAGTGTACAACTGCTGGCGTATGCCGATGATATTGATATCATCGGCCTTAACATCCGCGCCGTTAGTTCTGCTTTCTCCAGACTGGACAAGGAAGCAAAAGAAATGGGTCTGGCAGTGAACGAGGACAAGACGAAATATCTCCTGTCATCAAACAAACAGTCGTCGCACTCGCGACTTGGCACTCACGTCACTGTTGACAGTCCATAACTTTGAAGTTGTAGATAATTTCGTCTATCTTGGAACCAGCGTAAACACCACCAACAATGTCAGCCTAGAAATCCAACGCAGGATAACTCTTGCCAACAGGTGCTACTTCGGACTAAGTAGGCAATTGAGAAGCAAAGTCATCTCCCCGACAAACAAAAACCAAACTCTATAAGTCACTCATAATTCCCGTCCTGCTTTATGGTGCAGAGGCCTGGACGATGTCAACAACAGATGAGTCGACGTTGCGAGTTTTCGAGAGAAAAGTTCTGCGAAAGATTTATGGTCCTTTGCGCGTTGGCCACGGCGAATATCGCATACGATGGAACGATGAGCTGTACGAGATATACGACGACATTGACATAGTTCAGCGAATTAAAAGACAGCGGCTGACGCTGGCTAGGTCATGTTGTCCGGATGGACGAAAACACTCCAGCTCTGAAAGTATTCGACGCAGTACCCGCCGCGGGAAGCAGAGGAAGAGGAAGACCTCCACTCCGTTGGAAGGACCAAGTGGAGAAGGACCTGGCCTCGCTTGGAATATCCAATTGGCGCCACGTTGCGAAAAGAAGAAACGACTGGCGCGCGGTTATTAACTCGGCTATAATCGCATAAGCGGTGCAACGCCAATTAAGAAGAAGAAGATGTATAGTTCATATTTTTATCTAGCTTGGTATAGATTTCTTAGTGCATATGTACTACAAAATCGATTCTACACCTTAATATAAGATTGTGAAATTTTTCCAAATACACTATCGTTACGGCTATATGACATCTCCAATAACCTCAAAACGGTTAATTAGCATAAATATGTATAGTTCATATTTTAACGCAACTTGGTATAGATTGCTTAGTGCATCTGTACTAAAAAATCGATTCCACACCTTAATATAAGATTGTGAAATTTTTCCAAATACACTGTCGTTACGGCTATATGACATCTCCAAAAACCTGAAAACAGCTAATTAGCATAAATATGTATAGTTCATATTTTTACGCAACTTTCTATCGATTTCTTAGTGCATATGTACTAAAAAATGGATTCTACACCTTAATATAAGATTGTGAAATTTTTCCAAATACACTGTCGTTATGGCTATATGACAACTCCAAAAACCTCAAAACGGCTAATTGGCATATATATGTATAGTTCATATTTTTACGCAACTTGGTATAGATTGCTTAATGTATATGTACTAAAAAATCGATTCTACACCTTAATATAAGATTGTGAAATTTTTCCAAATACACTGTCGTTATGGCTATGTAACAACTCGAAATGGTTAATTAGCATAAATATGTATAGTTCATATTTTCACGCAACTTGGTTTCGATTGCTTAGTGCATGTGTACTAAAATTTCGATTCTCCGCCTTAATATAAGATTGTGAAATTTTTCCAAATACACTCTCGTTATGGCTATATGACATCTCCAATAACCTCAAAATGGCTAATAAGCATAAATATGTATAGCTCATATTTTTACGCAACTTGGTATCGGTTGCTTAGTGCATATGTACTAAAAAATCGATTCTACATCTAAATATAAGATTGTGAAATTTTTCCAAATACACTGTCGTTATGGCTACATGACATCTCCAATAACCTCAAAACAGCTAATTAGAATAAATAGGTATAGTTCATATTTTTACGCAGCTTGGTATTGATTGCTTAGGGCCTCTGTACTACAAAATCGATTCTACACCTTAATATAAGATTGTGAAATTTTTCCAAATACACTGTCGTTATGGCTATATGACATCTCCAATAACCTCGAAACGGCTAATTAGCATAAATATGTATAGTTCATATTTTTACGCAACTTGGTATCGACTACTTAGTGCATATGTACTACAAAATCGATTCTACACCTTAATATAAGATTGTGAAATTTTTTCAAATACACTGTCGTTATGGCTATATGACAACTCCAATAACCTCAAAACGGTTAATTAGCATAAATATGTATAGTTCGAATTTTTACGCAGCTTGGTATAGATTGCTTAGTGCATCTGTACTAAAAAATCGATTCTACACCTTAATATAAGATTGTGAAATTTTTCCAAATACACTGTCGTTATGGCTATATGACAACTCCAATAACCTCAAAACAGCTAATTAGCATAAATATGTATATTTCATATTTTTACGCAACTTGGTATCGTTTACTTAGTGCATATGAACTAAAAAATGGATTCTACACCTTACTATAAGATTGTGAAATTTTTCCAAATACACTGTCGTTATGGCTATATGACAACTCCAATAACCTCAATACAGCTAATTAGCATAAATATGTAAAATTCATATTTTTACGCAACTTGGTATCGATTGCTTAATGTATATGTACTAAAAAATGAATTCTACGCCTTAATATAAGATTGTGAAATTTTTCCAAATTTACTGTCGTTATGGCTATATGACAACTCCAATAACCTCAATACAGCTAATTAGCATAAATATGTATGGTTAATATTTTTACGTAACTTGGTATCGATTGCTTAGTGCATATGTACTACAAAACAGATTCTACACCTTAATATAAGATTGTGAAAATTTTCCAAATACACTGTCGTTATGGCTATATGACATCCTCCAATAACCTCAAAACAGCTAATTAGCATAAATATGTATAGTTCATATTTTTACGCAACTTGGTATAGATTGCTTAGTGCATATGTACTACAAAATCGATTCTACGCCTTAATATAAGATTGTGAAAATTTTTCCAAATACTCTGTCGTTACGGCTATATGACATCTCCAATTACCTCAAAACAGCTAATTAGCATATATATGTATAGTTTATATTTTTACGCAACTTGGTATCGGCTATTTTGTGCATATGTACTAAAAAATCGATTCTACACCTTAATATAAGATTGTGAAATTTTTCCAAATACACTGTCGTTATGGCTATATGACATCTCTAATAACCTCAAAACGGCTAATAAGCATAAATATGTATTGCTCATATTTTTACGCAACTTGGTATCGAATGCTTAATGTATATGTACTAAAAAATCGATTCTACACCTTAATATAAGATTGCGAAATTTTTCCAAATACACTGTCGTTATGGCTATATGACAACTCTAATAACCTCAAAACAGCTAATTAGCATAAATATGTATAGTTCATATTTTTACGCAACTGAGTATCGGTTACTTAGTGCATCTGTACTAAAAAATCGATTCTACACCTTAATATAAGATTGTGAAATTTTTCCAAATACACTGTCGTTACGGCTATATGACATCTCCAATAACCTCAAAACGGTTAATTAGCATAAATATGTATAGTTCATATTTTTACGCAACTTGGTATAGATTGCTTAGTGCATATGTACTAAAAAATCGATTCTACACCTTAATATAAGATTGTGAAATTTTTCCAAATACACTGTCGTTATGGCTATATGACATCTCCAATAACCTCAAAACAGCTAATTAGCATAAATATGTATAGTTCATATTTTTACGAACTTGGTATCGTTATTGCATATGTACTAAAAAATCGATTCTACACCTTAATATAAGATTGTGAAATTTTTCCAAATACACTGTCGTTATGGCTATGTGACAACTCAAAATGGTTAATTAGCATAAATATGTATAGTTCATATTTTTACGCAACTTGGTATCGATTGCTTAGTGCATATGTACTAAAAAATCGATTCTACACCTTAATATAAGATTGTGAAATTTTTCCAAATACACTGTCGTTACGGCTATATGATAACTCCAATAACCTCAAAACAGCTAATTAGCATAAATATGTATAGTTCATATTTTTACGCAACTTGGTATCGATTGCTTAATGCATATGTACTAAAAAATCGATTCTACACCTTAATATAAGATTGTGAAATTTTTCCAAATACACTGTCGTTATGGCTATATGACAACTCCAATAACCTCAAAACGGTTAATTAGCATAAATATGTATAGTTCATATTTTTACGCAACTTGGTATCGAGTGCTTAGTGCATATGTACTACAAAATCGATTCTACACCTTAATATAAGATTGTGAAATTTTTCCAAATACACTGTCGTTATGGCTATATGACAACTCCAATAACCTCAAAACAGCTAATTAGCATAAATATGTATAGTTCATATTTTTACGCAACTTGGTATCGATTGCTTAGTGCATATGTACTAAAAAATCGATTCTACACCTTAATATAAGATTGTGAAATTTTTCCAAATACACTGTCGTTATGGCTATATGACATCTCCAATAACCTCAAAACAGCTAATTAGCATAAATATGTATAGTTCATATTTTTACGCAACTTGGTATCGATTGCTTAGTGCATATGTACTAAAAAATCGATTCTACACCTTAATATAAGATTGTGAAATTTTTCCAAATACACTGTCGTTATGGCTATGTGACAACTCAAAATGGTTAATTAGCATAAATATGTATAGTTCATATTTTTACGCAACTTGGTATCGGTTACTTAGTGCATATGTACTAAAAAATCGATTCTACACCTTAATATAAGATTGTGAAATTTTTCCAAATACACTGTCGTTATGGCTATATGACAACTCCAATAACCTCAATACAGCTAATTAGTATAAATATGTAAAGTTCATATTTTTACGCAACTTGGTATCGGTTACTTAGTGCATATGTACTAAAAAATCGATTCTACACCTTAATATAAGATTGTGAAATTTTTCCAAATACACTGTCGTTATGGCTATATGATAATAACCTCAAAACAGCTAATTAGCATAAATATGTATAGTTCATATTTTTACGCAACTTGGTATCGATTGCTTAGTGCATATGTACTAAAAAATCGATTCTACACCTTAATATAAGATTGTGAAATTTTTCCAAATACACTGTCGTTACGGCTATATGACATCTCCAATAACCTCAAAACAGCTAATTAGCATAAATATGTATAGTTCATATTTTTACGCAACTTGGTATCGATTTCTTAGTGCATATGTACTAAAAAATCGATTCTACACCTTAATATAAGATTGTGTAATTTTTCCAAATACACTGTCGTTATGGCTATATGACAACTCAAAACAGCTAATTAGCATAAATATGTATAGTTCATATTTTTACGCAACTTACTATCGATTGCTTAATGTATATGTACTAAAAAATCGATTCTACACCTTAATATAAGATTGTGTAATTTTTCCAAATACACTGTCGTTATGGCTATATGACAACTCCAATAACCTCAATACAGCTAATTAGCATAAATATGTATAGTTCATATTTTCACGCAACTTAGTATCGGTTGCTTATTGCATATGTACCAAAAAATCGGTTCTACACCTTAATATAAGATTGTGAAATTTTTCCAAACGCACTGTCGTTATGGCTATGTGACAACTCAAAACGGTTAATTAGCATAAATATGTATAGTTCATATTTTTACGCAACTTGGTATCGGCTACTTAGTGCATATGTACTAAAAAATCGATTCTACACCTTAATATAAGATTGTGAAATTTTTCCAAATACACTGTCGTTATGGCTATATGACAACTCCAATAACCTCAAAACGGTTAATTAGCATAAATATGTATAGTTCATATTTTTACGAAACTGGGTATCGATTGCTTAGTGCATATGTACTAAAAAATCGATTCTACACCTTAATATAAGATTGTGAAATTTTTCCAAATACACTGTCGTTATGGCTATATGACATCTCCAATAACCTCAAAACGGTTAATTAGCATAAATATGTATAGTTCATATTTTTACGCAACTTGGTATCGGTTACTTAGTGCATATGTACTAAAAAATCGATTCTACACCTAAATATAAGATTGTGAAATTTTTCCAAATACACTGTCGTTATGGCTATATGACAACTCCAATAACCTCAAAACAGCTAATTAGCATAAATATGTATAGTTCATATTTTTACGCAACTTGGTATCGGTTACTTAGTGCATATGTACTAAAAAATCGATTCTACACCTTAATATAAGATTGTGAAATTTTTCCAAATACACTGTCGTTATGGCTATATGACAACTCCAATAACCTCAAAACAGCTAATTAGCATAAATATGTATAGTTCATATTTTTACGCAACTTGGTATCGATTGCTTAGTGCATATGTACTAAAAAATCGATTCTACACCTTAATATAAGATTGTGAAATTTTTCCAAATACACTGTCGTTATGGCTATATGACAACTCCAATAACCTCAAAACGGCTTATTAGCATAAATATGTATAGTTCATATTTTTACGCAACTTGGTATCGATTGCTTAGTGCATATGTACTAAAAAATCGATTCTACACCTTAATATAAGATTGTGAAATTTTTCCAAATACACTGTCGTTATGGCTATATGACAACTCCAATAACCTCAAAACAGCTAATTAGCATAAATATGTATAGTTCATATTTTTACGCAACTTGGTATCGATTGCTAAGTGCATATGTACTAAAAAATCGATTCTACACCTTAATATAAGATTGTGAAATTTTTCCAAATACACTGTCGTTATGGCTATATGACATCTCCAATAACCTCAAAACAGCTAATTAGCATAAATATGTATAGTTCATATTTTTACGCAACTTGGTATCGATTGCTTAGTGCATATGTACTAAAAAATCGGTTCTACACCTTAATATAAGATTGTGAAATTTTTCCAAATACACTGTCGTTATGGCTATATGACATCTCCAATAACCTCAAAACGGTTAATTAGCATAAATATGTATAGTTCATATTTTTACGCAACTTGGTATCGAGTGCTTAGTGCATCTGTACTAAAAAATCGATTCTACACCTTAATATAAGATTGTGAAATTTTTTCAAATACACTGTCGTTATGGCTATATGACAACTCCAATAACCTCAAAACAGCTAATTAGCATAAATATGTATAGTTCATATTTTTACGCAACTTGGTATCGATTGCTTAGTGCATATGTACTAAAAAATCGATTCTACACCTTAATATAAGATTGTGAAATTTTTCCAAATACACTGTCGTTATGGCTATATGACAACTCCAATAACCTCAAAACAGCTAATTAGCATAAATATGTATAGTTCATATTTTTACGCAACTTGGTATCGATTGCTTAGTGCATATGTACTAAAAAATCGATTCTACACCTTAATATAAGATTGTGAAATTTTTCCAAATACACTGTCGTTATGGCTATGTGACAACTCAAAATGGTTAATTAGCATAAATATGTATAGTTCATATTTTTACGCAACTTGGTATCGATTGCTTAGTGCATCTGTACTAAAAAATCGATTCTACACCTTAATATAAGATTGTGAAATTTTTCCAAATACACTGTCGTTATGGCTATATGACAACTCCAATAACCCCAAAACAGCTAATTAGCATAAATATGTATAGTTCATATTTCTATGCAGCTTGGTATCGATTGCTTAGTGCATATGTACTAAAAAATCGATTCTACACCTTAATATAAGATTGTGAAATTTTTCCAAATACACTGTCGTTATGGCTGTATGACAACAACGGGTAATTAGCATAAATATGTATAGTTCATATTTTTACGCAACTTGGTATCGATTACTTAGTGCATATGTACTAAAAAATCGATTCTACACCTTAATATAAGATTGTGAAATTTTTCCAAATACACTGTCGTTATGGCTGTATGACAACTCCAATAACCTCAAAACGGTTAATTAGCATAAATATGTATAGTTAATATTTTTACGCAACTTGGTATCGATTGCTTAGTGCATATGTACTAAAAAATCGATTCTACACCTTAATATAAGATTGTGAAATTTTTCCAAATACACTGTCGTTATGGCTATATGACAACTCCAATAACCTCAAAACGGTTAATTAGCATAAATATGTATAGTTCATATTTTTACGCAACTTGGTATCGATTGCTTAGTGCATATGTACTAAAAAATCGATTCTACACCTTAATATAAGATTGTGAAATTTTTCCAAATACACTGTCGTTATGGCTATATGACAACTCCAATAACCTCAATACAGCTAATTAGCATAAATATGTATAGTTCATATTTTTACGCAACTTGGTATCGATTACTTAGTGCATATGTACTAAAAAATCGATTCTACACCTTAATATAAGATTGTGAAATTTTTCCAAATACACTGTCGTTATGGCTATATGACAACTCCAATAACCTCAATACAGCTAATTAGCATAAATATGTATAGTTCATATTTTTACGCAACTTGGTATCGGTTACTTAGTGCATATGTACTAAAAAATCGATTCTACACCTTAATATAAGATTGTGAAATTTTTCCAAATACACTGTCGTTATGGCTATATGACAACTCAAAACGGTTAATTAGCATAAATATGTATAGTTCATATTTTTACGCAACTTGGTATCGATTGCTTAGTGCATATGTACTAAAAAATCGATTCTACACCTTAATATAAGATTGTGAAATTTTTCCAAATACACTGTCGTTATGGCTATATGACAACTCCAATAACCTCAATACAGCTAATTAGTATAAATATGTAAAGTTCATATTTTTACGCAACTTGGTATCGGTTACTTAGTGCATATGTACTAAAAAATCGATTCTACACCTTAATATAAGATTGTGAAATTTTTCCAAATACACTGTCGTTATGGCTATATGACAACTCCAATAACCTCAAAACAGCTAATTAGCATAAATATGTATAGTTCATATTTTTACGCAACTTGGTATCGATTGCTTAGTGCATATGTACTAAAAAATCGATTCTACACCTTAATATAAGATTGTGAAATTTTTCCAAATACACTGTCGTTATGGCTATATGACAACTCCAATAACCTCAAAACGGTTAATTAGCATAAATATGTATAGTTCATATTTTTACGCAACTTGGTATAGATTGCTTAGTGCATATGTACTAAAAAATCGATTCTACACCTTAATATAAGATTGCGAAATTTTTCCAAATACACTGTCGTTATGGCTATATGACAACTCCAATAACCTCAAAACAGCTAATTAGCATAAATATGTATAGTTCATATTTTTACGCAACTTGGTATCGATTGCTTAGTGCATATGTACTAAAAAATCGATTCTACACCTTAATATAAGATTGTGAAATTTTTCCAAATACACTGTCGTTATGGCTATATGACAACTCCAATAACCTCAAAACGGTTAATTAGCATAAATATGTATAGTTCATATTTTTACGCAACTTGGTATCGATTGCTTAGTGCATATGTACTAAAAAATCGATTCTACACCTTAATATAAGATTGTGAAATTTTTCCAAATACACTGTCGTTATGGCTATATGACAACTCCAATAACCTCAATACAGCTAATTAGTATAAATATGTAAAGTTCATATTTTTACGCAACTTGGTATCGGTTACTTAGTGCATATGTACTAAAAAATCGATTCTACACCTTAATATAAGATTGTGAAATTTTTCCAAATACACTGTCGTTATGGCTATATGACAACTCCAATAACCTCAAAACGGTTAATTAGCATAAATATGTATAGTTCATATTTTTACGCAACTTGGTATCGATTGCTTAGTGCATATGTACTAAAAAATCGATTCTACACCTTAATATAAGATTGTGAAATTTTTCCAAATACACTGTCGTTATGGCTATATGACAACTCAAAATGGTTAATTAGCATAAATATGTATAGTTAATATTTTTACGCAACTTGATATCGATTGCTTAGTGCATATGTACTAAAAGATCGGTTCTACACCTTAATATAAGATTGTGAAATTTTTCCAAATACACTGTCGTTATGGCTATATGACAACTCCAATAACCTCAAAACAGCTAATTAGCATAAATATGTATAGTTCATATTTTTACGCAACTTGGTATCGATTGCTTAGTGCATATGTACTACAAAATCGATTCTACACCTTAATATAAGATTGTGAAATTTTTCCAAATACACTGTCGTTATGGCTATATGACAACTCCAATTACCTCAAAACGGTTAATTAGCATAAATATGTATAGTTCATATTTTTACGCAACTTGGTATAGATTGCTAAGTGCTTATGTGCTAAAAAATGGATTCTACACCTTAATATAAGATTGTGAAATTTTTCCAAATACACTGTCGTTATGGCTATATGACAACTCCAATAACCTCAAAAAGGCTAATTAACATAAATATGTATAGTTCATATTTTTACGCAACTTGGTATCGATTTCTTAGTGCACATGTACTAAAAAATCGATTCTACACCTTAATATAAGATTGTGAAATTTTTCCTAATGCACTGTCGTTATGGCTATATGACAACTCCAATAACCTCAAAACAGCTAATTAGCATAAATATGTATAGTTCATATTTTTACGCAACTTGGTATCGGTTACTTAGTGCATATGTACTAAAAAATCGATTCTACACCTTAATATAAGATTGTGAAATTTTTCCAAATACACTGTCGTTATGGCTATATGACAACTCCAATAACCTCAAAACAGCTAATTAGCATAAATATGTATAGTTCATATTTTTACGCAACTTGGTATAGATTGCTTAGTGCATATGTACTAAAAAATCGATTCTACACCTTAATATAAGATTGTGAAATTTTTCCAAATACACTGTCGTTATGGCTATATGACAACTCCAATAACCTCAAAACGGCTAATAAGCATAAATATGTATAGTTCATATTTTTACGCAACTTGGTATCGATTGCTTAGTGCATATGTACTAAAAAATCGATTCTACACCTTAATATAAGATTGTGAAATTTTTCCAAATACACTGTCGTTATGGCTATATGACAACTCCAATAACCTCAAAACAGCTAATTAGCATAAATATGTATAGTTCATATTTTTACGCAACTTGGTATCGATTGCTTAGTGCATATGTACTAAAAAATCGATTCTACACCTTAATATAAGATTGTGAAAATTTTCCAAATACACTGTCGTTATGGCTATATGACAACTCCAATAACCTCAAAACAGCTAATTAGCATAAATATGTATAGTTCATATTTTTACGCAACTTGGTATCGATTGCTTAGTGCATATGTACTAAAAAAAGGATTCTACTCCTTAATATAAGATTGTGAAATTTTTCCAAATACACTGTCGTTATGGCTATATGACAACTCCAATAACCTCAAAACGGGTAATTAGCATAAATATGTATAGTTCATATTTTCACGCAACTTGGTATCGATTGCTTGGTGCATATGTACTAAAAAATCGATTCTACACCTTAATATAAGATTGTGAAATTTTTCCAAATACACTGTCGTTATGGCTATATGACAACTCCAATAACCTCAAAACAGCTAATTAGCATAAATATGTATAGTTCATATTTTTACGCAACTTGGTATAGATTGCTTGGTGCATATGTACTAAAAAATCGATTCTACACCTTAATATAAGATTGTGAAATTTTTCTAAATACACTGTCGTTATGGCTATATGACATCTCCAATAACCTCAAAACGGTTAATTAGCATAAATATGTATATTTCATATTTTCACGCAACTTGGTATCGATTGCTTAGTGCATGTGTACTAAAAAATCGATTCTACACCTTAATATAAGATTGTGAAATTTTTCCAAATACACTGTCGTTATGGCTATATGACATCTCCAATAACCTCAAAACGGCTAATAAGCATAAATATGTATAGTTCATATTTTTACGCAACTTGGTATCGATTTCTTAGTGCATATGTACTAAAAAATCGATTCTACACCTTAATATAAGATTGTGAAATTTTTCCAAATACACTGTCGTTATGGCTATGTGACAACTCCAATAACCTCAAAACAGCTAATTAGCATAAATATGTATAGTTCATATTTTTACGCAGCTATGTATAGATTGCTTAGTGCATATGTACTAAAAAATCGATTCTACACCTTAATATAAGATTGTGAAATTTTTCCAAATACACTGTCGTTATGGCTATATGACAACTCCAATAACCTCAAAACGGTTTATTATCATAAATATGTATAGTTCATGTTTTTACGCAACTTGGTATCGATTGCTTAGTGCATATGTACTAAAAAATCGATTCTACACCTTAATATAAGATTGTGAAATTTTTCCAAATACACTGTCGTTATGGCTATATGACAACTCCAATAACCTCAAAACAGCTAATTAGCATAAATATGTATAGTTCATATTTTTACGCAACTTGGTATCGATTGCTTAGTGCATATGTACTAAAAAATCGATTCTACACCTTAATATAAGATTGTGAAATTTTTCCAAATACACTGTCGTTATGGCTATATGACAACTCCAATAACCTCAAAACAGCTAATTAGCATAAATATGTATAGTTCATATTTTTACGCAACTTGGTATCGATTGCTTAATGTATATGTACTAAAAAATCGATTCTACACCTTAATATAAGATTGTGAAATTTTTCCAAATACACTGTCGTTATGGCTATATGACAACTCCAATAACCTCAAAACGGCTAATTAGCATATATATGTATAGTTCATATTTTTACGCAACTTGGTATCGATTACTTAGTGCATATGTACTAAAAAATCGATTCTACACCTTAATATAAGATTGTGAAATTTTTCCAAATACACTGTCGTTATGGCTATATGACAACTCCAATAACCTCAAAACGGTTAATTAGCATAAATATGTATAGTTCATATTTTTACGCAACTTGGTATAGGTTGCTTAGTGCATCTGTACTAAAAAATCGGTTCTACACCTTAATATAAGATTGTGAAATTTTTCCAAATACACTGTCGTTATGGCTATATGACATCTCCAATAACCTCAAAACAGATAATTAGCATAAATATGTATAGTTCATATTTTTACGCAACTTGGTATCGATTGCTTAGTGCATATGTACTAAAAAATCGATTCTACACCTTAATATAAGATTGTGAAATTTTTCCAAATACACTGTCGTTATGGCTATATGACAACTCCAATAACCTCAAAACAGCTAATTAGTATAAATATGTATAGTTCATATTTTTACGCAACTTGGTATCGAGTGCTTAATGTATATGTACTAAAAAATCGATTCTACACCTTAATATAAGATTGTGAAATTTTTCCAAATACACTGTCGTTACGGCTATATGACAACTCCAATAACCTCAAAACGGCTAATAAGCATAAATATGTATAGTTCATATTTTTACGCAACTTGGTAACGATTGCTTGAGGCATATGTACTAAAAAATCGATTCTACACCTTAATATAACATTGTGAAATTTTTCCAACCGCACAGTCGTTATGGCTATATGACAACTCCAATAACCTCAAAACAGCTAATTAGTATAAATTTGTAAAGTTCATATTTTTACGCAACTTGGTATCGATTGCTTAGTGCATATGTACTAAAAAATCGATTCTACACCTTAATATAAGATTGTGAAATTTTTCCAAACGCACTGTCGTTATGGCTATATGACAACTCCAATAACCTCAAAACAGCTAATTAGTATAAATATGTAAAGTTCATATTTTTACGCAACGTGGTATAGATTGCTTGGTGCATATGTACTAATAAATCGATTCTACACCTTAATATAAGATTGTGAAATTTTTTCAAAAGCACTGTCGTTATGGCTAAATGACTACTCCAATAACCTCAAAACAGCTAATTAACATAAATATGTATAGCTAATATTTTTACGCAACTTGGTATCGGCTACTTAGTGCATATGTAATAAAAAACCGATTCTACACCTTAATATAAGATTGTGAAATTTTTCCAAATTCACTGTCGTTATGGCTATATGACAACTCCAATAACCTCAAAACAGCTAATTAGCATAAATATGTATAGTTCTTATTTTTACGCAACTTGGTATCGATTGCTTGAGGCATATGTACTAAAAAATCGATTCTACACCTTAATATAAGATTGTGAAATTTTTCCAAACGCACTGTCGTTATGGCTATATGACAACTCCAATAACCTCAAAACAGCTAATTAGTATAAATATGTAAAGTTCATATTTTTACGCAACTTGGTATCGATTGCTTAGTGCATATGTACTAAAAAATCGATTCTACACATTATTATAAGATTGAGAAATTTTTCCAAACGCACTGTCGTTATGGCTATATGACAACTCCAATAACCTCAAAACAGCTAATTAACATAAATATGTATAGTTCATATTTTTACGCAACTTGGTAACGATTGCTTGAGGCATATATACTAAAAAATCGATTCTACACCTTAATATAAGATTGTGAAATTTTTCCAAATACACTGTCGTTATGGCTATATGACAACTCCAATAACCT
Source organism: Bactrocera dorsalis (assembly GCF_023373825.1). Lineage (NCBI taxonomy): Eukaryota > Metazoa > Arthropoda > Insecta > Diptera > Tephritidae > Bactrocera > Bactrocera dorsalis. Next base: position 24,535 of record NW_026038137.1, read on the forward strand.
CAAAACAGCTAATTAGCATAAATATGTAAAGTTCATATTTTTACGCAACTTGGTATCGATTGCTTAGTGCATATGTACTAAAAAATCGATTCTTCACCTTAATATAAGATTGTGAAATTTTTCCAAATTTACTGTCGTTATGGCTATATGACATCTCCAATAACCTCAAAACGGTTAATTAGCATAAATATGTATAGTTCATATTTTTGCGCAACTTGGTATCGATTGCTTAATGTATATGTACTACAAAATCGATTCTACACCTTAATATAAGATTGTGAAATTTTTCCAAATACACTGTCGTTATGGCTATATGACATCTCCAATAACCTCAAAAGGGTTAATTAGCATAAATATGTATAGTTCATATTTTTACGCAACTTGGTATCGATTGCTTAATGTATATGTACTAAAAAATCGATTCTACGCCTTAATATAAGATTGTGAAATTTTTCCAAATACACTGTCGTTATGGCTATATGACAACTCCAATAACCTCAAAACGGTTAATTAGCATAAATATGTATAGTTCATATTTTTACGCAACTTGGTATCGAGTGCTTAATGTATATGTACTAAAAAATGGATTCTACACCTTAATATAAGATTGTGAAATTTTTCCAAATACACTGTCGTTATAGCTATATGACATCTCCAATAACCTTAAAACTGCTAATTAGCATATATATGTATAGTTTATATTTTTACGCAACTTGGTATAGATTGCTTAGTGCATCTGTACTAAAAAATGGATTCTACACCTTAATATAAGATTGTGTAATTTTTCCAAATGCACTGTCGTTATGGCTATATGACATCTCCAATAACCTCAAAACAGCTAATTAACATAAATATGTATAGTTAATATTTTTACGCAACTTGGTATCGATTGCTAAGTGCATATGTACTAAAAAATCGATTCTACACCTTAATATAAGATTGTGAAATTTTTCCAAACGCACTGTCGTTATGGCTATATGACAACTCCAATAACCTCAATACAGCTAATTAGTATAAATATGTAAAGTTCATATTTTTACGCAACTTGGTATAGATTGCTTAGTGCATATGTACTAAAAAATCGATTCCGCACCTTAATATAAGATTGTGAAATTTTTCCAAATTCACTGTCGTTATGGCTATATGACAACTCCAATAACCTCAAAACGGTTAATTAGCATAAATATGTATAGTTCATATTTTTACGCAACTTGGGATCGGTTACTTAGTGCATCTGTACTAAAAAATCGATTCTACACCTTAATATAAGATTGTGAAATTTTTCCAAACGCACTGTCGTTATGGCTATATGACAACTCCAATAACCTCAAAACGGTTAATTAGCATAAATATAGTTCATATTTTTACGCATCTTGGTATAGATTGCTTAGTGCATCTGTACTAAAAGATCGATTCTACGCCTTAACCCTCCATTACTAACCTTAGGGTCGAATCGACCCAGACACGCAAACTTTTTAAATTAACAAAAAACAAAGAATATTTTTTAACGCAAGATATATGTGTAATCTAAATTTGTACATATTTAAACGTTTGTAAACAATAAGAATAAGAAACATGTAAAATATTATGCATAAAAAATTGATTTAAAAAATACCTTCGGTCGATTAGATTACATAATTGAAAAATTTTTGCATTAGTCATTCTAATTTTTCTTTCTAACATTTTACTTTCATATATCAGGTTTCAAATGCACTTTATTTGAAGTCAATATCTTTAAAAGTTATCATTTTATGCGGAATCTGGCTGGATAACTTTTTTTCACTTTTTTAGCTATGTTGTAATGAATACAAACTTAATTTCAATTTAAGTATATAAATTAATTTTTTAACACATCATTTTATAAATTTAACAATAAAATACTACAATATACTAAAAGACGTATACGTTTTAGCAATTTATAAGTTTAAACGATTTTAATAGATAATACAAATGGGGGTCGATAAGACCCATGGTTAGTAACCATGCGACATGATTTGAGGTTAGTAATGCAGGGTTAATATAAGATTGTGAAATTTTTCCAAATACACTGTCGTTATGGCTATATGACAACTCCAATAACCTCAAAACGGTTAATTAGCATAAATATGTATAGTTCATATTTTTACGCAACTTGGTATAGATTGCTTAGTGCATATGCACTAAAAAATCGGTTCTACACCTTAATATAAGATTGTGAAATATTTCCAAACGCACTGTCGTTATGGCTATATGACAACTCCAATAACCTCAAAACGGTTAATTAGCGTAAATATATATAGTTCATATTTTTACGCATCTTGGTATAGATTGCTTAGTGCATCTGTACTAAAAGATCGATTCTACGCCTTAATATAAGATTGTGAAATTTTTCCAAATACACTGTCGTTATGGCTATATGACAACTCCAATAACCTCAAAACGGTTAATTAGCATAAATATGTATAGTTCATATTTTTACGCAACTTGGTATAGATTGCTTAGTGCATCTGTACTAAAAAATCGATTCTACACCTTAATATAAGATTGTGAAATTTTTCCAAACGCACTGTCGTTATGGCTATATGACATCTCCAATAACCTCAAAACGGTTAATTAGCATAAATATGTATAGTTCATATTTTTACGCAACTTGGTATAGATTGCTTAGTGCATCTGTACTAAAAACTCGATTCTACACCTTAATATAAGATTGTGAAATTTTGCCAAATACACTGTCGTTATGGCTATATGACAACTCCAATAACTTCAAAAAGGCTAATTAGCATAAATATGTTTAGTTAATATTTTTACGCAACTTGGTATAGATTGCTTGGTGCATATGTACTAAAAAATCGATTCTACACCTTAACATAAGATTGTGAAATTTTTCCAAATGAACTGTCGTTATGGCTATATGACATCTCCAATAATCTCAAAACGGTTAATTAGCATAAATATGTATAGTTCATATTTTTACGCAACTTGGTATAGATTGCTTAGTGCATCTGTACTAAAAGATCGATTCTACACCTTAATATAAGATTGTGAAATTTTTCCAAATGCACTGTCGTTATGGCTATATGACATCTCCAATAACCTCAAAACAGCTAATAAGCATAAATATGTATAGTTCATATTTTTACGCAACTTGGTATCGGTTACTTAGTGCATATGTACTAAAAAATCGATTCTACACCTTAATATAAGATTGTGAAATTTTTCCAAATACACTGTCGTTATGGCTATATGACATCTCCAATAATCTCAAAACGGTTAATTAGCATAAATATATATAGTTCATATTTTTCTGCAACTTGGTATCGGTTACTTAGTGCATATGTACTAAAAAATGGATTCTACACCTTTATATAAGATTGTATAATTTTTCCAAATGCACTGTCGTTATGGCTATATGACATCTCCAATAATCTCAAAACGGTTAATTAGCATAAATATGTATAGTTCATATTTTTACGCAACTTGGTATAGATTGCTTAGTGTATCTGTACTAAAAGATCGATTCAACACCTTAATATAAGATTGTGAAATTTTTCCAAATGCACTGTCGTTATGGCCATATGACATCTCCAATAACCTCAAAACGGTTAATTAGCATAAATATGTATAGTTAATATTTTTACGCAACTTGGTATCGATTGCTAAGTGCATATGTACTAAAAAATGGATTCTACACCTTAATATAAGATTGTGAAATTTTTCCAAATGCACTGTCGTTATGGCTATATGACATCTCCAATAACCTCAAAACGGTTAATTATTATAAATATGTAAAGTTCATATTTTTACGCAACTTGGTATAGATTGCTTAGTGCATATGTACTAAAAAATCGATTCTACACCTTAATATAAGATTGTGAAATTTTTCCAAATACACTGTCGTTATGGCTATATGACAACTCCAATAACTTCAAAAAGGCTAATTAGCATAAATATGTATAGTTTATATTTTTACGCAACTTGGTATCGATTGCTAAGTGCATATGTACTAAAAAATCGATTCTACACCTTAATATAAGATTGTGAAATTTTTCCAAATACACTGTCGTTATGGCTATATGACATCTCCAATAATCTCAAAACGGTTAATTAGCATAAATATATATAGTTCATATTTTTACGCAACTTGTTATCGGCTACTTAGTGCATATGTACTAAAAAATCGATTCTACACCTTAATATAAGATTGTGAAATTTTTCCAAATACACTGTCGTTATGGCTATATGACAACTCCAATAACTTCAAAAAGGCTAATTAGCATAAATATGTATAGTTTATATTTTTACGCAACTTGGTATCGATTGCTAAGTGCATATGTACTAAAAAAACGATTCTACACCTTAATATAAGATTGTGAAATTTTTCCAAATACACTGTCGTTATGGCTATATGACATCTCCAATAACCTCAAAACGGTTAATTAGCATAAATATGTATAGTTCATATTTTTCTGCAACTTGGTATCGGTTACTTAGTGCATATGTACTAAAAAATGGATTCATATCTTTACGCAACTTGGTATAGATTGCTTGGTGCATATGTACTAAAAAATCGATTCTACACCTTAATATAAGATTGTGAAATTTTTCCAAATACACTGTCGTTATGGCTATATGACAACTCCAATAACTTCAAAAAGGCTAATTAGCATAAATATGTATAGTTTATATTTTTACGCAACTTGGTATCGATTGCTTAGTGCATATGTACTAAAAAATCGATTCTACACCTTAATATAAGATTGTGAAATTTTTCCAAATACACTGTCGTTATGGCTATATGACATCTCCAATAACCTCAAAACGGTTAATTAGCATAAATATATATAGTTCATATTTTTACGCAACTTGGTATCGGCTACTTAGTGCATATGTACTAAAAAATCGATTCTACACCTTAATATAAGATTGTGAAATTTTTCCAAATACACTGTCGTTATGGCTATATGACAACTCCAATAACCTCAAAAAGGCTAATTAGCATAAATATGTATAGTTAATATTTTTACGCAACTTGGTATCGATTGCTAAGTGCATATGTACTAAAAAATCGATTCTACACCTTAATATAAGATTGTGAAATTTTTCCAAATTTACTGTCGTTATGGCTATATGACAACTCCAATAACCTCAAAACGGTTAATTAGCATAAATATGTATAGTTCATATTTTTACGCAACTTGGTATCGATTGCTTAGTGCATATGTACTAAAAAATCGATTCTACACCTTAATATAAGATTGTGAAATTTTTCCAAATTTACTGTCGTTATGGCTATATGACATCTCCAATAACCTCAAAACGGTTAATTAGCATAAATTTGTAAAGTTCATATTTTTCTGCAACTTGGTATCGGTTACTTAGTGCATATGTACTAAAAAATGGATTCTACACCTTAATATAAGATTGTGAAATTTTTCCAAATACACTGTCGTTATGGCTATATGACATCTCCAATAACCTCAAAACAGCTAATTAGCATAAATATGTATAGTTCATATTTTTACGCAACTTGGTATCGATTGCTTAGTGCATATGTACTAAAAAATCGATTCTACACCTTAATATAAGATTGTGAAATTTTTCCAAATACACTGTCGTTATGGCTATATGACAACTCCAATAACCTCAATACAGCTAGTTAGTATAAATATGTACGCACTGTCGTTACGGCTATATGACATCTCCAATAACCTCAAAACGGTTAATTAGCATAAATATGTATAGTTCATATTTTTACGCAACTTGGTATCGGCTACTTAGTGCATCTGTACTAAAAAATCGATTCTACACCTTAATATAAGATTGTGAAATTTTTCCAAATACACTGTCGTTATGGCTATATGACATCTCCAATAACCTCAAAACAGCTAATTAGCATAAATATGTATAGTTCATATTTTTACGCAACTTGGTATCGGTTACTTAGTGCATATGTACTAAAAAATCGATTCTACACCTTAATATAAGATTGTGAAATTTTTCCAAATACACTGTCGTTATGGCTATATGACATCTCCAATAACCTCAAAACGGTTAATTAGCATAAATATGTATAGTTCATATTTTTACGCAACTTGGTATCGGCTACTTAGTGCATATGTACTAAAAAATCGATTCTACACCTTAATATAAGATTGTGAAATTTTTCCAAATACACTGTCGTTATGGCTATATGACAACTCCAATAACCTCAAAAGGGTTAATTAGCATAAATATGTATAGTTCATATTTTTACGCAACTTGGTATCGAGTGCTTAATGTATGTGTACTAAAAAATGGATTCTACACCTTAATATAAGATTGTGAAATTTTTCCAAATACACTGTCGTTATGGCTATATGACAACTCCAATAACCTCAAAACGGTTAATTAGCATAAATATGTATAGTTCATATTTTTACGCAACTTGGTATAGATTGCTTAGTGCATATGTACTAAAAAATCGATTCTACACCTTAATATAAGATTGTGAAATTTTTCCAAATACACTGTCGTTACCGCTATATGACATCTCCAATAACCTCAAAACGGTTAATTAGCATAAATATGTATAGTTCATAATTTTACGCAACCTTAATATAAGATTGTGAAATTTTTCCAAATACACTGTCGTTATGGCTATATGACAACTCCAATAACCTCAAAACTGTTAATTAGCATAAATATGTATAGTTCATATTTTTACGCAACTTGGTATCGGCTACTTAGTGCATATGTACTAAAAAATCGATTCTACACCTTAATATAAGATTGTGAAATTTTTCCAAATACACTGTCGTTATGGCTATATGACAACTCCAATAACCTCAAAACAGCTAATTAGCATAAATATGTATAGTTCATATTTTTACGCAACTTGGTATCGGCTACTTAGTGCATATGTACTACAAAATCGATTCTACACCTTAATATAAGATTGTGAAATTTTTCCAAATACACTGTCGTTATGGCTGTATGGCAACTCTTATAATCTCAAAACGGCTAATAAGCATAAATATGTATTGTTCATATTTTTACGCAACTTGGTATCGATTGTTTAGTGCATATGTACTACAAAATCGATTCTACGCCTTAATATAAGATTGTGAAATTTTTCCAAATACACTGTCGTTACGGCTATATGATAACTCAAATAACCTTAAAACTGCTAATTAGCATAAATATGTAAAGTTCATATTTTTACGGAACATGGTATCGATTGCTTAATGTATATGTACTAAAAAATCGATTCTACGCCTTAATGCAATATTGTGAAATTTTTCCAAATGCACTGTCGTTATGGCTATATGACATCTCCAATAACCTCAAAACAGCTAATTAACATAAATATGTATAGTTCATATTTTTACGCAACTTGGTATCGAGTGCTTAATATATATGTACTAAAAAATGGATTCTACACCTTAATATAAGATTGTGAAATTTTTCCAAATACACTGTCGTTATGGCTATATGACAACTCCAAAAACCTCAAAACAGCTAATTAGCATAAATATGTACAGTTCATATTTTTACGCAACTTGGTATCGAGTGCTTAATATATATGTACTAAAAAATGGATTCTACACCTTAATATAAGATTGTGAAATTTTTCCAAATACACTGTCGTTACGGCTATATGACATCTCCAATAACCTCGAAACGGCTAATTTGCATATATATGTATAGTTCATATTTTTACGCAACTTGGGATCGGTAACTTAGTGCATACGTACTAAAAAATCGATTCTACACCTTAATATAAGATTGTGATTTTTCCAAATGCACTGTTGTTGTGGCTATATGACAACTCCAATAACCCCAAAACAGCTAATTAGCATAAATATGTATAGTTCATATTTTTACGCAACTTTGTATAGATTGCTTAGTGCATCTGTACTAAAAAACCGATTCTACACCTTAATATAAGATTGTGAAATTTTTCCAAATACACTGTCGTTATGGCTATATGACAACTCCAATAACCTCAAAACGGTTAATTAGCATAAATATGTATAGTTCATATTTTTACGTAACTTGGTATAGATTGCTTAGTGCATCTGTACTAAAAGATCGATTCTACACCTTAATATAAGATTGTGAAATTTTTCCAAATACACTGTCATTATGGTTATGTGACAACTCCAATAACCTCAAAACGGTTAATTAGCATAAATATGTATAGTTCATATTTTTACGCAACTTGGTATAGATTGCTTAGTGCATCTGTACTAAAAAATGGATTCTACACCTTAATATAAGATTGTGAAATTTTTCCAAATACACTGTCGTTACGGCTATATGACATCTCCAATAACCTCGAAACAGCTAATTAGCATAAATATGTATAGTTCATATTTTTACGCAACTTGGTATCGGCTACTTAGTGCATATGTACTACAAAATCGATTCTACACCTTAATATAATATTGTACAATTTTTCCAAATACACTGTCGTTATGGCTATATGACAACTCCAATAACCTCAAAACGGTTAATTAGCATAAATATGTATAGTTCATATTTTTACGCAACTTGGTATCGATTGCTTAGTGCATCTGTACTAAAAAATGGATTCTACACCTTAATATAAGATTGTGAAATTTTTCCAAATACACTGTCGTTACGGCTGTATGACATCTCCAATAACCTCGAAACGGCTAATTTGCATATATATGTATAGTTCATAATTTTACGCAACTTGGGATCGGTAACTTAGTGCATACGTACTAAAAAATCGATTTTACACCTTAATATAAGATTGTGATTTTTCCAAATGCACTGTTGTTGTGGCTATATGACAACTCCAATAACCCCAAAACAGCTAATTAGCATAAATATGTATAGTTCATATTTTTACGCAACTTTGTATAGATTGCTTAGTGCATCTGTACTAAAAAACCGATTCTACACCTTAACATAAGATTGTGAAATTTTTTCAAATACACTGTCGTTATGGCTATATGACAACTCCAATAACCTCAAAACAGCTAATTAGCATAAATATGTATAGTTCATATTTCTACGCAACTTGGTATCGATTGCTTAGTGCATCTGTACTAAAAAATGGATTCTACACCTTAATATAAGATTGTGAAATTTTTCCAAATACACTGTCGTTACGGCTGTATGACATCTCCAATAACCTCGAAACGGCTAATTTGCATATATATGTATAGTTCATATTTTTACGCAACTTGGGATCGGTAACTTAGTGCATACGTACTAAAAAATCGATTCTACACCTTAATATAAGATTGTGATTTTTCCAAATGCACTGTTGTTGTGGCTATATGACAACTCCAATAACCCCAAAACAGCTAATTAGCATAAATATGTATAGTTCATATTTTTACGCAACTTTGTATATATTGTGTTGGACTGAAATACAATGTGTAAGCGCTTAATTCTATGTGCAAGCAATACATAAGCGTTGCCATATGTTTTTATTTTTCAACACTCCTCCTCAACGAAAATGTTTTGCTTACTTTTATTCTAAGCCTAAACACTCTGTGAACTTCGTATGTTTTTCTTTACTTAAATTTTTTGTCAAAATATCAGCAACCATTTCATTAGTTGGAATATATCTGATTTCAATTTTGCCATCTTTTATTACATCCCTAATAAAGTGGTGCTTGATATCGATATGCTTACTTCTACCATGAAACATTTGATTTTTAGACAAATGTTGCGCACTTAAGTTATCACCATAGATAATTGTTGGTTCTTGCTGCTCACACCCAATCTCGTTTAATAGATTACGTAGGAACAACGCTTCTTTAACTCCCTCCGCAAGAGCAACATATTCGGCCTCAGTGCTGCTCAAGGCCACAGTTTGTTGTTTTTTCGACTGCCATGTGATTGCACTGCCACTGAGAACGAACGCATATCCTGAAAAGGATTTTCGATCCATCTATCATTACCCCAATCTGCATCCACGAACCCTTGCACGGGTTTTCCACAAGCGCTATAACGTAACTTCAAATCAGCTGTGGATGCCAAATATCTTAAAATATGTTTTACACCAGCTACATGTTCCGTATGAGGGTGTGCATTGCGCTGCGCCAACTTACTCACCGAATGCATTATATCTGGACGAGTACAAACAGACAAATACATTAATTCACCAATTAAAGACTGATATTCGCTGATTTCGACTCTTTTGCATGTGGTATTTTTACAACCTATTGTAAAGCCTGCATCCAATGGTGTTGCGGCTGTTCTACCTTGTGTCATACTATGCCTCTGCAAAATATCTTTTATGTACTGAGATTGGCTAATATGTATCGCACCAAGTTCTCCATTACGTTCAACTTTAATGCCCAAAAAATACCGTAGCTGTCCTTTGTCAACGCAGTCAAAAATATTCGATATCTGAGCTTTAACTTTCTCTATCTCTTTTTTCGTTTTACATGCAATAATCATATCATCGACGTATACAGCAATAAGAGAAATATTACCTTCTAGATTTCTCTTATACAAACATGGTTCATTTACGCATGGAACATAGCCAATCGATTTCAGCACATTGTCTAACTTTTCGTTCCACTCTTTGCCTGACTGCTTCAATCCGTAAATCGCTTTGTTTAACCGTAATACTTTATTTGGGTGTCGCTCGTCGATGAACCCTTCCGGCTGTTTCATGTACACTATGTCGTGTAGATCGCTATTAAGGTAAGCAGTACACACATCCATTTGGTGCACATATAGTTTCCATTCAACTGCTAACGCTAAAACCATACGAATCGACGAGTAGCGAATTACAGGTGAAAATGTTTCTTTATAATTTACGCCTAATTGCTGATTACAACCTTTAGCAACTAATCTGCATTTAAACCGTTCTATAGCCCCATCAACTTGGCGTTTTACACTAAACACCCATCTACATCCGATCGCGCGTTGCCCTTCTGGCAAATTCTCAAGGCTCCAGGTTTTATTTTTAATTAAAGCTGCATGCTCTTCTCTGATTGCATTTTCCCACTCTTTAGCGTATCTACAATTTAATGCTTCTGCAACCGTTTGAGGAATGTCAATATTTGTTGAGCTTTCAATTACGTTTAATAAATGTCGAGCTTTCTTCGGCCTACCTCGCATACCAGTTCGTACAAACCTTGGTCTGCCACGACCGAAACGCACCTGCTCCTCCTCCTCAAACTCGGCTTCATTACCAACATAATCATCGTCAGTATCATCGTCTTCACGATTACGTTTTTGATTGCTTACAACGTCTTCTTTAGCATCACGTTCATCTAATGACTGGTCAAATATGAAACTTTTTTGAGTATAGTTTACTAAATCTCTAACAGAATTCTCTTCGCCTTTAACTATCTCAGAAAACATAACATCTCGTGCCTCAATAACCCTTCGGCAATCCGGGTCGTAAAGTCGATATGCCTTTGAGGTAAGTGAGTAACCAACCATCTTAAGCTCTTTACCTTTTGCTTGTAATTTATTGCTCTGAGTTTTATCTAAACACACCGCTATCGATCCGAATACGCGTAAGTGTTTAATCGACGGCTTACGGCCTGTCCACACTTCATAGGGAGTCATACCAGTTAATGCTTTTGTTGGCGATCTATTTCTTATATACACGGCTGTAGCAATCGCCTCTGCCCACAGCATTTCAGAAATATTCGCATATGCCATCATTGTTCTCGCCATCTCCACGATCGTTCTATTCATGCGCTCCGCTACTCCGTTTTGTTGCGGGGAGTACGGAACAGTGAGTTGTCTCTTTATACCACACTCTTTAAACAAATTATCAAACCTCTTATTGACAAACTCAAGCCCGTTGTCACTTCTCATGCATTTAATTTTTCTTTCTGTCTGTCTTTCAACTAGGTTCTTAAATGTTACAAATTTATCGAAAGCTTCGTCTTTGCTTTTAATAAAGTATATAAATACACGGCGAGATTTATCATCAATAAAACTTATATAGTATTTCGCACCGCCTAGTGAAGTTGTTCTAAATGGACCACAAACGTCTGTGTGAATCACATCAAGTAAACCTTTTGCCCGCTCACTAACTTTCTGTAGGAACGGCTGTGTGTAGATTTTACACTTCATACATGTTGTGCAATTCATAAATTTTGGAAATCTAACATCTTCCAAACCATGAACCATTTTTTTGGAAGCAAGTTCTTGCAAACTTCCATAATTCAAGTGACCGTATCTTGCATGCCACTTCTCACAATTATCTCCATTTATATAAAAGCATTTATTGTTCGCTTTACTAGTAACAAATAAACCACCACTTTGTTTCGCTTTTAATATAATTCTTCCGATATTATCGCATACGATAGCATGTTCATGCGCAAACTTTACAACAAAACCTCGCTGTATGATTTTGCTAACTGATATAAAATTTCCACCTAGCTCAGGTACATATAAAGCATCGGTCAGTAATACATCACCTTCATTTGTCGTTAACAACTCTTCGCCTATTCCTTCAGCATACATATAATTACTTCCAGCGAGTGTAACTCTCTCTCTGCGCTCCTGGAATTTCGTAAACATCTTACGATCGCTGCACATGTGCGCTGTAGCTCCACTGTCCACGCACCACTCAGAGGAATTGAAGAACGATATATTTGTTGCTGCTAACATGGTATATGATTTCTGTTCTCTATCACCGTGTTTCTTCTTTGCTTTGCACTTTGATGCAAAATGCCCTGGTCGCCCACATGCATAACATTTCAACTCTCTGTTGCCTTTGCTGTTGTTGTTGTTTCTGCTTGCATTCACCTGTGCATATACATGGATACCGCTTGACTCGCCTGATTCGCCTCGCTTACGTTCACCTTCTTCTATGATTTTAGAGTTCACAAAACTGAATGATGGTAAATTGTCTCTAGTTTCCATAGCTACTACGAAATTATCAAAACTTTTAGGCAAATTTGACAATAACATAATTACCAACACCTCATCAGGTAATGCTATATCCATCTCAGCGAGCTTGTCTGCTACGTTGCTAAAATCATTCAGGTACTTCAAAATATCATCATTTTCCTCCATTTTCATGTTGACCAGCTTTCTATATAATGACACCTTACGTACGGGACCAGTAGCTTTGTACAAAGTCTCCAGTGCTTTCCATGCCTCCAACGACGATTTGCATTTCCTTATATGCATAAGCTGCGACGTCTTTACGCCAAGTGTAATGGTAGCTAGAGCCTTCTCGTCAAGCTCATCCCACTTATCTGCAACAGCTATATTTCGCACGAACTTTCCGCTGACGATTTTCTACAATTCCGTGTGTATAAGGATGCTCTTCATTTGGGTACACCAACTGTCGTAGTTATGGCCATCCAGCTTATCTATTTGCATCAGAGCCGCTGAACTCATTTTTACTTGATGTTGAATTTTGTCTTTACAAAATAAGTCTTTCACTTTCACTAACTATAGTTATATCGCAATTATATATGTCGTTTTAAATCAAATATTAGATTAGTTCCCCGATCTCTCATTTGTCTCTTAGCAATTCTTTAACTGCACGTGTCTTTGCGAATTCTTTTTGTCTAAAATCCACGTGGCTCTGGGCCCATAACCTATGTTGGACTGAAATACAATGTGTAAGCGCTTAATTCTATGTGCAAGCAATACATAAGCGTTGTCATATGTTTTTATTTTTCAACATATTGCTTAGTGCATCTGTACAAAAAAATCGATTCTACGCCTTAATATAAGATTGTGAAATTTTTCCAAATACACTGTCGTTATGGCTATATGACATCTCCAATAACCTCAAAACGGTTAATTAGCATAAATATGTATAGTTCATATTTTGACGCAACTTAGTTTCGATTGCGTAGTGCATGTGTACTAAAAAATCGATCCTACAACTTAATATAAGATTGTGAAATTTTTCCAAACGCACTGTCGTTATGGCTATATGACAACTCCAATAACCTCAAAACAGCTAATTAGTATAAATATGTAAAGTTCATATTTTTACGCAACTTGGTATCGAGTGCTTAGTGCATCTGTACTAAAAAATCGATTCTACACCTTAATATAAGATTGTGAAATTTTTCCAAATACACTGTCGTTATGGCTATATGACACCTCCAATAACCTCCAAACAGCTAATTAGCATTAATATGAATAGTTCATATTTATGCGCAACTTGGTATCGATTGCTTAGTGCATATGTACTAAAAAATCGATTCTACATCTAAATATAAGATTGTGAAATTTTTCCAAATACACTGTCGTTATGGCTATATGACAACTCCAATAACCTCAAAACAGCTAATTAGCATAAATATGTAAAGTTCATATTTTTACGCAACTTGGTATCGGTTACTTAGTGCATATGTACTAAAAGATCGATTCTACACCTTAATATAAGATTGTGAAATTTTTCCAAATACACTGTCGTTACGGCTATATGACATCTCCAAAAACCTCGAAACAGCTAATTAGTATAAATATGTATAGTTAATATTTTTACGACACTTGGTATAGATTGCTTAGTGCATCTGTACTAAAAAACCGATTCTACACCTTAATATAAGATTGTGAAATTTTTCCAAATACACTGTCGTTACGGCTATATGGCAACTCCAATAACCTCAAAACGGTTAATTAGCATAAATATGTATAGTTCATATTTTTACGCAACTTGGTATAGATTGCTTAGTGCATATGTACTAAAAAATCGATTCTACACCTTAATATAAGATTGTGAATTTTTTCCAAATACACTGTCGTTATGGCTATATGGGAACTCCAATAACCTCAAAACAGCTAATTAGTATAAATTTGTAAAGTTCATATTTTTACGCAACTTGGTATAGATTGCTTAGTGCATATGTACTAAAAAATCGATTCTACACCTTAATATAAGATTGTGAAATTTTTCCAAATACACTGTCGTTACGGCTATATGACAACTCCAATAACCTCAAAACGGTTAATTAGCATAAATATGTATAGTTCATATTTTTACGCAACTTGGTATCGATTGCTTAGTGCATCTGTACTACAAAATCGATTCTACACCTTAATATAAGATTGTGAAATTTTTCCAAATACACTGTCGTTATGGCTATATGACAACTCCAATAACCTCAAAACGGTTAATTAGCATAAATATGTATAGTTCATATTTTTACGCAACTTGGTATCGGTTACTTAGTGCATATGTACTACAAAATGGATTCTACACCTTAATATAAGATTGTGAAATTTTTCCAAATACACTGTCGTTATGGCTATATGACAACTCCAATAACCTCAAAACGGCTAATTAGCATAAATATGTATAGTTCGTATTTTTACGCAGCTTGGTATCGATTGCTTAATGCATATGTACTAAAAAATCGATTCTACACCTTAATATAAGATTGTGAAATTTTTCCAAACGCACTGTCGTTATGGCTATATGACATCTCCAATAACCTCAAAACGGTTAATTAGCATAAATATGTATAGTTCATATTTTTACGCAACTTGGTATCGATTGCTTAGTGCATATGTACTAAAAAATCGATTCTACACCTTAATATAAGATTGTGAAATTTTTCCAAATACACTGTCGTTATGGCTATATGACAACTCCAATAACCTCAAAACGGTTAATTAGCATAAATATGTATAGTTCATATTTTTACGCAACTTGGTATCGGTTACTTAGTGCATATGTACTAAAAAATCGATTCTACACCTTAATATAAGATTGTGAAATTTTTCCAAACGCACTGTCGTTATGGCTATATGACAACTCCAATAACCTCAAAACAGCTAATTAGCATAAATATGTAAAGTTCATATTTTTCTGCAACTTGGTATCGGTTACTTAGTGCATATGTACTAAAAAATCGATTCTACACCTTAATATAAGATTGTGAAATTTTTCCAAATTTACTGTCGTTATGGCTATATGACAACTCCAATAACCTCAAAACGGTTAATTAGCATAAATATGTATAGTTCATATTTTTACGCAACTTGGTATAGATTGCTTGGTGCATATGTACTAAAAAATCGATTCTACACCTTAATATAAGATTGTGAAATTTTTCCGAACGCACTATCGTTACGGCTATATGATATCTCCAAAAACCTCGAAACAGCTAATTAGTATAAATATGTATAGTTCGTATTTTTACGCAACTTGGTATCGATTGCTTAGTGCATATGTACTAAAAAATCGATTCTACACCTTAATATAAGATTGTGAAATTTTTCCAAATACACTGTCGTTACGGCTATATGACATCTCCAATAACCTCAAAACGGTTAATTAGCATAAATATGTATAGTTCATATTTTTACGCAACTTGGTATAGATTGCTTAGTGCATCTGTACTAAAAAATCGATTCTACACCTTAATATAAGATTGTGAAATTTTTCCAAATACACTGTCGTTACGGCTATATGACATCTCCAATAACCTCAAAACAGCTAATTAGTATAAATTTGTAAAGTTCATATTTTTCTGCAACTTGGTATCGGTTACTTAGTGCATATGTACTAAAAAATCGATTCTACACCTTAATATAAGATTGTGAAATTTTTCCAAATACACTGTCGTTATGGCTATATGACAACTCCAATAACCTCAAAAAGGCTAATTAGCATAAATATGTATAGTTCATATTTTTACGCAACTTGGTATCGATTGCTTAGTGCATATGTACTAAAAAATCGATTCTACACCTTAATATAAGATTGTGAAATTTTTCCAAATACACTGTCGTTACGGCTATATGACATCTCCAATAACCTCAAAACGGTTAATTAGCATAAATATGTATAGTTCATATTTTTACGCAACTTGGTATAGATTGCTTAGTGCATCTGTACTAAAAAATCGATTCTACACCTTAATATAAGATTGTGAAATTTTTCCAAATACACTGTCGTTATGGCTATATGACAACTCCAATAACCTCAAAACGGTTAATTAGCATAAATATGTATAGTTCATATTTTTACGCAACTTGGTATCGATTGCTTAGTGCATATGTACTAAAAAATCGATTCTACACCTTAATATAAGATTGTGAAATTTTTCCAAATACACTGTCGTTATGGCTATATGACAACTCCAAAAACCTCAAAACAGCTAATTAGTATAAATATGTCTAGTTCATATTTTTGCGCAACTTGGTATCGATTGCTTAGTGCATTTGTACTAAAAAATCGATTCTACACCTTAATATAAGATTGTGAAATTTTTCCAAATACACTGTCGTTATGGCTATATGACAACTCCAATAACCTCAAAACGGTTAATAAGCATAAATATGTATAGTTCATATTTTTACGCAACTTGGTATCGATTGCTTAGTGCATATGTACTAAAAAATCGATTCTACACCTTAATATAAGATTGTGAAATTTTTCCAAATACACTGTCGTTACGGCTATATGACAACTCCAATAACCTCAAAACGGTTAATTAGCATAAATATGTATAGTTCATATTTTTACGCAACTTGGTATCGATTGCTTAGTGCATATGTACTAAAAAATCGATTCTACACCTTAATATAAGATTGTGAAATTTTTCCAAATACACTGTCGTTATGGCTATATGACAACTCCAATAACCTCAAAACTGTTAATTAGCATAAATATGTCTAGTTCGTATTTTTACGCAACTTGGTATCGGCTACTTAGTGCATATGTACTAAAAAATCGATTCTACACCTTAATATAAGATTGTGAAATTTTTCCAAATACACTGTCGTTATGGCTATATGACAACTCCAATAACCTCAAAACGGTTAATTAGCATAAATATGAATAGTTCATATTTTTACGCAAATTGGTATCGATTGCTAAGTGCATATGTACTAAAAAATCGATTCTACGCCTTAATATAAGATTGTGAAATTTTTCCAAATACATACACTGTCGTTATGGCTATATGACAACTCCAATAACCTCAAAACGGTTAATTAGCATAAATATGTATTATTCATATTTTTACGCAACTTGGTATCGATTGCTTAGTGCATATGTACTAAAAAATGGATTCTACATCTTAATATAAGATTGTGAAATTTTTCCAAATACACTGTCGTTATGGCTATATGACAACTCTAATAACCTCAAAACGGTTAATTAGCATAAATATGTATAGTTCATATTTTTACGCAACTTGGTATCGTTTGCGTAGTGCATATGTACTAAAAAATCGATTCTACACTTTAATATAAGATTGCGAAATTTTTCCTAATTTACTGTCGTTATGGCTATATGACAACTCCAAAAACCTCAAAACGGTTAATTAGCATAAATATGTATAGGTCATATTTTTACGCAACTTGGTATCGGCTACTTAGTTCATATGTACTAAAAAATGGATTCTACACCTTAATATAAGATTGTGAAATTTTTCCAAATACACTGTCGTTATGGCTATATGACAACTCCAATAACCTCAAAACGGTTAATTAGCATAAATATGTATAATTCATATTTTTACGCAACTTGGTATCGATTGCTTAGTGCATATGTACTAAAAAATGGATTCTACACCTTAATATAAGATTGTGAAATTTTTCCAAATACACTGTCGTTATGGCTATATGACAACTCCAATAACCTCAAAACGGTTAATTAGCATAAATATGTATAGTTCATATTTTTACGCAACTTGGTATCGTTTGCGTAGTGCATATGTACTAAAAAATCGATTCTACACCTTAATATAAGATTGTGAAATTTTTCCAAATACACTGTCGTTATGGCTATATGACAACTCCAATAACCTCAAAACGGTTAATTAGCATAAATATGTATAGTTCATATTTTTACGCGACTTGGTATCGATTGCTTAGTGCATATGTACTAAAAAATCGATTCTACACCTTAATATAAGATTGTGAAATTTTTCCAAATACACTGTCGTTATGGCTATATGACAACTCCAATAACCTCAAAACGGTTAATTAGCATAAATATGTATAGTTCATATTTTTACGCAACTTGGTATCGATTGCTTAGTGCATATGTACTAAAAAATCGATTCTACACCTTAATATAAGATTGTGAAATTTTTCCAAATACACTGTCGTTATGGCTATATGACAACTCCAATAACCTCAAAACGGTTAATTAGCATAAATATGTATAGTTCATATTTTTACGCAACTTGGTATCGATTGCTTAGTGCATATGTACTAAAAAATCGATTCTACACCTTAATATAAGATTGTGAAATTTTTCCAAATACACTGTCGTTATGGCTATATGACAACTCCAATAACCTCAAAACGGTTAATTAGCATAAATATGTATAGTTCATATTTTTACGCAACTTGGTATCGATTGCTTAGTGCATACGTACTAAAAAATCGATTCTACACCTTAATATAAGATTGTGAAATTTCTCCAAATACACTGTCGTTATGGCTATATGACAACTCCAATAACCTCAAAACGGTTAATTAGCATAAATATGTAAAGTTCATATTTTTATGCAACTTGGTATCGATTGCTTAGTGCATATGTACTAAAAAATCGATTCTACGCCTTAATATAAGATTGTGAAATTTTTCCAAATACACTGTCGTTATGGCTATATGACAACTCCATTAACCTCAAAACGGTTAATTAGCATAAATATATAGTTCATATTTTTACGCAACTTGGTATCGATTGCTTAGTGCATCTGTACTAAAAAATCGATTCTACACCTTAATATAAGATTGTGAAATTTTTCCAAATACACTGTCGTTATGGCTATATGACAACTCCAATAACCTCAAAACGGTTAATTAACATAAATATGTATAGTTCATATTTTTACGCAACTTGGTATCGATTGCTTAATGTATATGTACTAAAAAATCGATTCTACACCTTAATATAAGATTGTGAAATTTTTCCAAATACACTGTCGTTATGGCTATATGACAACTCCAATAACCTCAAAACGGTTATTTAGCATAAATATGTATAGTTAATATTTTTACGCAACTTGGTATCAATTGCTTAGTGCATGTGTAGTACTAAAATATCGATTCTACACCTTAATATAAGATTGTGAAATTTTTCCAAATGCACTGTTGTTGTGGCTATATGACAACTCCAATAACCCCAAAACAGGTAATTAGCATAAATATGTATAGTTCATATTTTTACGCAAGTTGGTATCGGCATATGTACTAAAAAATGGATTCTACACCTTAATATAAGATTGTGAAATTTTTCCAAATACACTGTCGTTACGGCTATATGACAACTCCAATAACCTCAAAACGGTTAATTAGCATAAATATGTATAGTTCATATTTTTACGCAACTTGGTATAGATTGCTTAGTGCATATGTACTAAAAAATCGATTCTACACCTTAATATAAGATTGTGAAATTTTTCCAAATACACTGTCGTTACGGCTATATGACAACTCCAATAACCTCAAAACGGTTAATTAGCATAAATATGTATAGTTCATATTTTTACGCAACTTGGTATCGATTGCTTAGTGCATATGTACTAAAAAATCGATTCTACACCTTAATATAAGATTGTGAAATTTTTCCAAATACACTGTCGTTATGGCTATATGACAACTCCAATAACCTCAAAACGGTTAATTAGCATAAATATGTATAGTTCATATTTTTACGCAACTTGGTATCGATTGCTTAGTGCATGTGTACTAAAAAATCGATTCTACACCTTAATATAAGATTGTGAAATTTTTCCAAATACACTGTCGTTATGGCTATATGACAACTCCAATAACCTCAAAACGGTTAATTAGCATAAATATGTATAGTTCATATTTTTACGCAACTTGGTATCGAGTGCTTAGTGCATATGTACTAAAAAATCGATTCTACACCTTAATATAAGATTGTGAAATTTTTCCAAATACACTGTCGTTATGGCTATATGACAACTCCAATAACCTCAAAACGGTTAATTAGCATAAATTTGTAAAGTTCATATTTTTACGCAACTTGGTATCGGTTACTTAGTGCATATGTACTAAAAAATCGATTCTACACCTTAATATAAGATTGTGAAATTTTTCCAAATACACTGTCGTTATGGCTATATGACATCTCCAATAACCTCAAAACAGCTAATTAGCATAAATATGTATAGTTCATATTTTTACGCAACTTGGTATAGATTGCTTAGTGCATATGTACTAAAAAATCGATTCTACACCTTAATATAAGATTGTGAAATTTTTCCAAATACACTGTCGTTATGGCTATATGACAACTCCAATAACCTCAAAACGGTTAATTAGCATATATATGTATAGTTCATATTTTTACGCAACTTGGTATCGATTGCTTAGTGCATATGTACTAAAAAATCGATTCTACACCTTAATATAAGATTGTGAAATTTTTCCAAATACACTGTCGTTATGGCTATATGACATCTCCAATAACCTCAAAACGGTTAATTAGCATAAATATGTATAGTTCATATTTTTACGCAACTTGGTATAGATTGCTTAGTGCATATGTACTACAAAATCGATTCTACACCTTATTAAGATTGTGAAATTTTTCCAAATACACTGTCGTTATGGCTATATGACAACTCCAATAACCTCAAAACGGTTAATTAGCATAAATATGTATAGTTCATATTTTTACGCAACTTGGTATCGATTACTTAGTGCATATGTACTAAAAAATGGATTCTACACCTTAATATAAGATTGTGAAATTTTTCCAAATACGCTGTCGTTACGGCTATATGACATCTCCAATAACCTCGAAACGGTTAATTAGCATAAATATGTATAGTTCATATTTTAACGCAACTTGGTATCGATTGCCAAGTGCATATGTACTAAAAAATCGATTCTGCACCTAAATATAAGATTGTGAAATTTTTCCAAATGCAGTGTCGTTATGGCTATATGACAACTCCAATAACCTCAAAACAGCTAATTAGCATAAATATGTATAGTTCATATTTTTACGCAACTTGGTATCGATTTTTTAGTGCATATGTACTAAAAAATCGATTCTACACCTTAATATAAGATTGTGAAATTTTTCCAAATACACTGTCGTTATGGCTATATGACAACTCCAATAACCTCAAAACAGTTAATTAGCATAAATATGTATAGTTCATATTTTTACGCAACTTGGTATCGATTGTTTAGTGCATATGTACTAAAAAATCGATTCTACACCTTAATATAAGATTGTGAAATTTTTCCAAATACACTGTCGTTACGGCTATATGACATCTCCAATAACCTCAAAACAGCTAATTAGCATAAATATGTATAGTTCATATTTTTACGCAACTTGGTATCGATTGCTTAGTGCATATGTACTAAAAAATCGATTCTACACCTTAATATAAGATTGTGAAATTTTTCCAAATACACTGTCGTTATGGCTATATGACATCTCCAATAACCTCAAAACAGCTAATTAGCATAAATATGTATAGTTCATATTTTTACGCAACTTGGTATCGATTGCTTAGTGCATATTTACTAAAAAATCGATTCTACACCTTAATATAAGATTGTGAAATTTTTCCAAATACACTGTCGTTATGGCTATATGACATCTCCAATAACCTCAAAACAGCTAATTAGCATAAATATGTATAGTTCATATTTTTACGCAACTTGGTATCGATTGCTTAGTGCATATGTACTAAAAAATCGATTCTACACCTTAATATAAGATTGTGAAATTTTTCCAAATACACTGTCGTTATGGCTATATGACATCTCCAATAACCTCAAAACAGCTAATTAGCATAAATATGTATAGTTCATATTTTTACGCAACTTGGTATCGAGTGCTTAGTGCATATGTACTAAAAAATCGATTCCACACCTTAATATAAGATTGTGAAATTTTTCCAAATACACTGTCGTTATGGCTATATGACATCTCCAAAAACCTCAAAACAGCTAATTAGCATAAATATGTACAGTTCATATTTTTACGCAACTTGGTATCGGTTACTTAGTGCATATGTACTACAAAATCGATTGTACACCTTAATATAAGAGTGTGAAATTTTTCCAAATACACTGTCGTTATGGCTATATGACAACTCCAATAACCTCAAAACGGTTAATTAGCATAAATATGTATAGTTCATATTTTTACGCAACTTGGTATCGATTGCTTAGTGCATGTGTACTAAAAAATCGATTCTACGCCTTAATATAAGATTGTGAAATTTTTCCAAATACACTGTCGTTATGGCTATATGACAACTCCAATAACCTCAAAACAGCTAATTAGCATAAATATGTATAGTTCATATTTTTACGCAACTTGGTATCGATTGCTTAGTGCATATGTACTAAAAAATCGATTCTACACCTTAATATAAGATTGTGAAATTTTTCCAAATACACTGTCGTTATGGCTATATGACATCTCCAATAACCTCAAAACAGCTAATTAGCATAAATATGTATAGTTCATATTTTTACGCAACTTGGTATCGATTACTTAGTGCATATGTACTAAAAAATCGATTCTACACCTTAATATAAGATTGTGAAATTTTTGGAAATACACTGTCGTTATGGCTATATGACAACTCCAATAACCTCAAAACAGCTAATTAGCATAAATATGTATAGTTCATATTTTTACGCAACTTGGTATCGATTGCTTAGTGCATATGTACTAAAAAATGGATTCTACACCTTAATATAAGATTGTGAAATTTTTCCAAATACACTGTCGTTACGGCTATATGACATCTCCAATAACCTCAAAACGGTTAATTAGCATAAATATGTATAGTTCATATTTTTACGCAACTTGGTATCGATTGCTTAGTGCATATGTACTAAAAAATCGATTCTACACCTTAATATAAGATTGTGAAATTTTTCCAAATACACTGTCGTTATGGCTATATGACATCTCCAATAACCTCAAAACGGCTAATAAGCATAAATATGTATAGTTCATATTTTTACGAAACTTGGTATCGATTGCTTAGTGCATCTGTACTAAAAAATCGATTCTACATCTTAATATAAGATTGTGAAATTTTTCCAAATACACTGTCGTTACGGCTATATGACATCTCCAATAACCTCAAAACGGCTAATAAGCATAAATATGTATAGTTCATATTTTTACGCAACTTGGTATCGATTTCTTAGTGCATATGTACTAAAAAATCGATTCTACACCTTAATATAAGATTGTGAAATTTTTCCAAATACACTGTCGTTATGGCTATATGGGAACTCCAATAACCTCAAAACGGCTAATAAGCATAAATATGTATAGTTCATATTTTTACGCAACTTGGTATCGATTTCTTAGTGCATATGTACTAAAAAATCGATTCCACACCTTAATATAAGATTGTGAAATTTTTCCAAATACACTGTCGTTATGGCTATATGACATCTCCAATAACCTCAAAACAGCTAATTAGCATAAATATGTATAGTTCATATTTTTACGCAACTTGGTATCGGCTTCTTAGTGCATATGTACTACAAAATCGATTCTACACCTTAATATAAGATTGTGAAATTTTTCCAAATACACTGTCGTTATGGCTATATGACATCTCCAATAACCTCAAAACGGCTAATTAGCATAAATATGTATAGTTCATATTTTTACGCAACTTGGTATCGATTGCTTAGTGCATGTGTACTAAAAAATCGATTCTACACCTTAATATAAGATTGTGAAATTTTTCCAAATACACTGTCGTTATGGCGATATGACAACTCCAATAACCTCAAAACGGTAATTAGCATAAATATGTATAGTTCATATTTTTACGCAACTTGGTATCGATTGTTTAGTGCATATGTTCTAAAAAATCGATTCTACACCTTAATATAAGATTGTGAAATTTTTCCAAATACACTGTCGTTATGGCTATATGACAACTCCAATAACCTCAAAACAGCTAATTAGCATAAATATGTATAGTTCATATTTTTACGCAACTTGGTATCGATTGCTTAGTGCATATGTACTAAAAAATCGATTCTACACCTTAATATAAGATTGTGAAATTTTTCCAAATACACTGTCGTTATGGCTATATGACATCTCCAAAAACCTCAAAACAGCTAATTAGCATAAATATGTATAGTTCATATTTTTACGCAACTTGGTATCGATTGCTTAGTGCATATGTACTAAAAAATCGATTCTACATCTTAATATAAGATTGTGAAATTTTTCCAAATACACTGTCGTTACGGCTATATGACATCTCCAATAACCTCAAAACAGCTAATTAGCATAAATATGTATAGTTCATATTTTTACGCAACTTGGTATCGATTGCTTAGTGCATATGTACTAAAAAATCGATTCTACACCTTAATATAAGATTGTGAAATTTTTCCAAATACACTGTCGCTACGGCTATATGACATCTCCAATAACCTCAAAACAGCTAATTAGCATAAATATGTATAGTTCATATTTTTACGCAACTTGGTATCGATTGCTTAGTGCATATGTACTAAAAAATGGATTCTACACCTTAATATAAGATTGTGAAATTTTTCCAAATACACTGTCGTTACGGCTATATGACATCTCCAATAACCTCAAAACAGCTAATTAGCATATATATGTATAGTTCATATTTTTACGCAGCTTGGTATTGATTTCTTAGTGCATATGTACTACAAAATCGATTCTACACCTTAATATAAGATTGTGAAATTTTTGGAAATACACTGTCGTTATGGCTATATGATAACTCCAATAACCTCAAAACAGCTAATTAGCATAAATATGTATAGTTCATATTTTTACGCAACTTGGTATCGATTTCTTAGTGCATATGTACTAAAAAATCGATTCTACACCTTAATATAAGATTGTGAAATTTTTCCAAATACACTGTCGTTATGGCTATATGACATCTCCAATAACCTCGAAACAGCTAATTAGCATAAATATGTATAGTTCATATTTTTACGCAACTTGGTATCGATTGCTTAGTGCATATGTACTAAAAAATCGATTCTACACCTTAATATAAGATTGTGAAATTTTTCCAAATACACTGTCGTTATGGCTATATGACAACTCCAATAACCTTAAAATGGCTAATTAGCATAAATATGTATAGTTCATATTTTTACGCAACTTGGTATTGAGTGCTTAGTGCATATGTACTAAAAAATCGATTCTACACCTTAATATAAGATTGTGAAATTTTTCCAAATACACTGTCGTTATGGCTATATGACATCTCCAATAACCTCAAAACGGTTAATTAGCATAAATATGTATAGTTCATATTTTTACGCAACTTGGTATCGGTTACTTAGTGCATATGTACTAAAAAATCGATTCTACACCTTAATATAAGATTGTGAAATTTTTCCAAATACACTGTCGTTATGGCTATATGACAACTCCAATAACCTCAAAACGGTTAATTAGCATAAATATGTATAGTTCATATTTTTACGCAACTTGGTATCGGTTACTTAGTGCATATGTACTAAAAAATCGATTCTACACCTTAATATAAGATTGTGAAATTTTTCCAAATACACTGTCGTTATGGCTATATGACATCTCCAATAACCTCAAAACGGTTAATTAGCATAAATATGTATAGTTCATATTTTTACGCAACTTGGTATCGATTGCTTAGTGCAGCTGTACTAAAAAATCGATTCTACACCTTAATATAAGATTGTGAAGTTTTTCCAAATACACTGTCGTTATGGCTATATGACATCTCCAATAACCTCAAAACGGTTAATTAGCATAAATATGTATAGTTCATATTTTTACGCAACTTGGTATCGATTGCTTGATGCATATGTACTAAAAAATCGATTCTACACCTTAATATAAGATTGTGAAATTTTTCCAAATACACTGTCGTTATGGCTATATGACATCTCCAATAACCTCAAAACGGTTAATTAGCATAAATATGTATAGTTCATATTTTTACGCAACTTGGTATCGATTACTTAGTGCATATGTACTAAAAAATCGATTCTACACCTTAATATAAGATTGTGAAATTTTTCCAAATACACTGTCGTTATGGCTATATGACAACTCCAATAACCTCAAAACGGCTAATTAGCATAAATATGTATAGTTCATATTTTTACGCAACTTGGTATCGATTGCTTAATGAATATGTACTAAAAAATCGATTCTACACCTTAATATAAGATTGTGAAATTTTTCCAAATACACTGTCGTTATGGCTATATGACATCTCCAATAACCTCAAAACTGCTAATTAGCATAAATATGTATAGTTCATATTTTTACGCAACTTGGTATCGATTGCTTATTGTATATGTACTAAAAAATCGATTCTACACCTTAATATAAGATTGTGAAATTTTTCCAAATACACTGTCGTTATGGCTATATGACAACTCCAATAACCTCAAAACGGTTAATTAGCATAAATATGTATAGTTCATATTTTTACGCAACTTGGTATCGATTGCTTAGTGCATATGTACTAAAAAATCGATTCTACACCTTAATATAAGATTGTGAAATTTTTCCAAATACACTGTCGTTATGGCTATATGACATCTCCAATAACCTCAAAACGGTTAATTAGCATAAATATGTATAGTTCATATTTTTACGCAACTTGGTATCGATTGCGTAGTGCATATGTACTAAAAAATCGATTCTACACCTTAATATAAGATTGTGAAATTTTTCCAAATACACTGTCGTTATGGCTATATGACAACTCCAATAACCTCAAAACAGCTAATTAGTATAAATATGTAAAGTTCATATTTTTACGCAACTTGGTATCGAGTGCTTAGTGCATATGTACTAAAAAATCGATTCTACACCTTAATATAAGATTGTGAAATTATTCCAAATACACTGTCGTTATGGCTATATGACATCTCCAATAACCTCCAAACAGCTAATTAGCATTAATATGAATAGTTCATATTTTTGCGCAACTTGGTATCGATTGCTTAGTGCATATGTACTAAAAAATCGATTCTACATCTAAATATAAGATTGTGAAATTTTTCCAAATACACTGTCGTTACGGCTATATGACATCTCCAATAACCTCAAAACAGCTAATTAGCATAAATATGTACAGTTCATATTTTTACGCAACTTGGGATCGGTTACTTAGTGCATATGTACTAAAAAATCGATTCTACACCTAAATATAAGATTGTGAAATTTTTCCAAATGCACTGTTGTTGTGGCTATATGACAACTCCAATAACCTCAAAACGGTTAATTAGCATAAATATATATAGTTCATATTTTTACTTAGCTTGGTATAGATTGCTTAGTGCATACGTACTAAAAAATCGATTCTACACCTAAATATAAGATTGTGAAATTTTTCCAAATGCACTGTTGTTGTGGCTATATGACAACTCCAATAACCTCAAAACGGCTAATTAGTATAAATTTGTAAAGTTCATATTTTTCTGCAACTTGGTATCGGTTACTTAGTGCATATGTACTAAAAAATCGATTCTACACCTTAATATAAGATTGTGAAATTTTTCCAAATACACTGTCGTTATGGCTATATGACAACTCCAATAACCTCAAAACGGTTAATTAGCATAAATATGTATAGTTCATATTTTTACGCAACTTGGTATCGATTGCTAAGTGCATATGTACTAAAAAATCGATTCTACGCCTTAATATAAGATTGTGAAATTTTTCCAAATGCACTGTTGTTGTGGCTATATGACAACTCCAATAACCTCAAAACGGCTAATTAGTATAAATTTGTAAAGTTCATATTTTTCTGCAACTTGGTATCGGTTACTTAGTGCATATGTACTAAAAAATCGATTCTACACCTTAATATAAGATTGTGAAATTTTTCCAAATACACTGTCGTTACGGCTATATGACATCTCCAAAGACCTCAAAACAGCTAATTAGCATAAATATTGTAATGGGGTCTCGTTCATAGCTGAGGTAAGCTCAGCCGCTCCAGGGTCAGCCTTGGGACCCATGAACCCTTAGCAAATAAAAGATTTGATTTTAATAAACGAATTGTCCACGCCCCCCCCTTTCAGTGGACAGCCAGACCAGCGTGATGAAAACGAGCAGGATTGATGAGCCGGCGTTGACGCTTATTGAAGCTGGCACGGTGATGAAAACGAACGGAATTGATGAGCCGGCGTTGACGCTTAGTGAAGCTGGCACGGTGATGAAAACGAACGGGATTGATGAGCCGGCGTTGACGCTTATTGAAGCTGGCACGGTGATGAAAACGAACGGAATTGATGAGCCAGCGTTAACGCTTAGTGAAGCTGGCACGATGATGAAAACGAACGGAATTGATGAGCCGGCGTTGACGCTTAGTGAAGCTGGCACGGTGATGAAAACGAACGGAATTGATGAGCCAGCGTTAACGCTTAGTGAAGCTGGCACGATGATGAAAACGAACGGAATTGATGAGCCGGCGTTGACGCTTAGTGAAGCTGGCACGGTGATGAAAACGAACGGGATTGATGAGCCGGCGTTGACGCTTATTGAAGCTGGCACGGTGATGAAAACGAACGGAATTGATGAGCCGGCGTTGACGCTTAGTGAAGCTGGCACGGTGATGAAAACGAACGGGATTGATGAGCCGGCGTTGACGCTTATTGAAGCTGGCACGGTGATGAAAACGAACGGAATTGATGAGCCAGCGTTAACGCTTAGTGAAGCTGGCACGATGATGAAAACGAACGGAATTGATGAGCCGGCGTTGACGCTTAGTGAAGCTGGCACGGTGATGAAAACGAACGGGATTGATGAGCCGGCGTTGACGCTTATTGAAGCTGGCACGGTGATGAAAACGAACGGAATTGATGAGCCGGCGTTGACTTCCCTACGGGGGAGAAGTGATTAAAAATTGTCCAATGGCAGGAGCACTTACTGCACGCGTTGACTTCTCGCTTTCAACTGCTTTTTGCAACCCTCCTCATTATCGCGTTGGCGTTTTCCTAACGGCTCTTAACGGTGTAGGCAGCGGTACTTATGCCAAGCATTTTCGACGCGGCTACGGCAGTGCCATCGCGAGCATTGGCATCACCCAGCGGTGATGCCTTTTCTGCGCGAGGCCTGCGCATTTCCCCCAACTACCGGGCAGGGCCATCGCGAGCACTGGCATCACCCAGCGGTGATGCCTTTTCTGCGCGAGGCCTGCGTTTTTCCCCCAACTACCGGGCAGGGCCATCGCGAGCACTGGCATCACCCAGCGGTGATGCCTTTTCTGCGCGAGGCCTGCGCTTTCCTCCCTAACTACTGGGCAGGGCCATCGCGAGCACTGGCATCACCCAGCGGTGATGCCTTTTCTGCGCGAGGCCTGCGCTTTCTTCCCTAACTACTGGGCAGGGCCATCGCGAGCACTGGCATCACCCAGCGGTGATGCCTTTTCTGCGCGAGGCCTGCGCATTTCCCCCAACTACCGGGCAGGGCCATCGCGAGCACTGGCATCACCCAGCGGTGATGCCTTTTCTGCGCGAGGCCTGCGCTTTCCCCCTTCTATTGTATAGGGCAGTCATCGCGAGCACTGGCATGATGCCTTTTCTACGCGATGTTCTACCCTACTACTACTACTACCTACTGTTATATGACTTACCGCTGCCTACTGCTGTTCCTGGTGACCGTCCGATTCGGCGAACTGGAGCAAATGAGCGCACTCAGTGCGAAGTGCTTGCTTATATAGCAAGCACAGCGCAGCTTTCGTCGTGGTAGCGAGGTGAGTATGCGTATGGTGTATGGTGCAGGTACATGGTGGAAAGCTCTAGCGGGGTTCAGCATCGTTGTGTGCGTATGGTGCGGGTACATGGTGTACTGTGGGGCGAAGCTGACGTAACTTATTGGAAGGTGGCAAAAGCCACGTTACAGTCCCCCCCTCACTTCGGACAATGATCCTTCGCTGGCGGCAGGTGGGAGGAGATCTCCCACGATGGTTCGGCTGGAGGCTGGCTGGCTGTCTTAGTTGGCGTGAGCCGTGAACGGGGAGCGGGTGTGAAATCTTTATTTAGTAATAAATTCGTAACTTATGGTACAGGGTGTCTTATAAACTAGTATTACCAATTTTTAAATTAATTTTAATATCTTTCTTGTCATTTTGATTATCTGGAAAGAGATGAGCAAACGGACGCTTCGATTAGCGTTGGCAACGTCTATTGTTGCATTACATTAGTGCTAAGTGGCTCGGAGCTAGAGTATTCAGTTGGCAGCTGCTTTAAATCTTGCAGATGCACATGCTCGACTGTATTGGTCGACTTGAATTTTCTGACGATATATGGGCCAGAATATTTCGGAGCAAGCTTCTGTGCAAATCTGTTTACTGCGGAAGAGAGCGGATGAGCTCTTTTGAGTACTTTCTCGCCGATGAGTGGCTTCCATGGTCGTCTGCGCAAATCGTAGTATTTCTTCTGGCGTTTTGCTGCAGTAAACGAGTTGCGAGAAATTCCTTGCCAAAGCTCGGTGAGTGTCGGCACGATGGTGGCTTCTTCGTCAGGCACATTCCCATCTTTACGGATTTGTTTCGGTGCAGCCGGTGTGTACCCGAAGTTTATCTCAGCTGCTGATGTTTTTGTCGAGTCGTGTGGTGATGTATCTATTGCGGAAGCTATTTCGGCTAGTTGGTGGTCCCAGGTTTGATGATCGGCCTTTGCTCGTCGTGCACTCATGGCTTTCACGATTCTGTTTGTGTGCTCGGTTGGATTGATTACTTCCTGCATCACTGGGTTGCGTGGAGAATATCTCTGCTTTAGTGGACGGTCGTGTTTAAGACGAATTATGTGTTCGGTGGCTGTGCTGGGGCCGGTGATCGTCGAGAATACTGCTGCGTTTTCAGTGAGGAGAGTATTCAATTGGTGATTCTCCTGTTCCGTAAGATGTTGCCTTTCGGTTAGCGTAGCAAGGTGATCGGTAGGTGCCTGTGTGCTTAGGCGTGTTGCGGTTAGGGGCTGACCATCGATGGTGATAGTCAGGTCTCGCTTCCTTAAGAAATCCATGCCTAAGATGACATGTTCCGAAAGCGTCGGTAGAGCTGATACAAGTAGGTGCGTAGACTTGTTTCCCAGCTCTATAGTAACAGGATACATTTTCGTGCTAGGTATATACGTCTGGTTAGCTAGCTGAATGCGACTGGTCTGGCGTCTGGCTTTAATTTGGTGTTTATCTAGATGACGTTGAAGTTCTTTGCCGATATATGTGAGCGTGGCTCCGGTGTCCACCAGAGCTTCTATCTGCATGCCTGCGACAGTAATGGGCAAATAATAACGGCCATCTGGTTTCCCTTCTGGGTACGGAATCGTTGCTTTGAGTGCTGTTGTACTGGGTTTGAACGGAAAAGCTCGCACTGTCGTATGTGTAGGACAACTGCAGTCCCGCGACATGATTCCGTCGCGTCCACAGCGAGAGCAAAATATTCGCTGCTGGTTGCGACATTGGTGTCTTCGGTGTCCCGGCTGCTTACATCGCCAACAAACGTTCTCGCTGCAATACTTATTACTTACCGCCGTCAAACAGTGATTGGTGTTTCTCGCTTGCCTGGTCTCCTCGCCTTTCAACAATTCGAATTCTTCCGTTAATTCGAGTAGTTCGTCCACGCTGTTGAAATAGCTCCGACGGACATATAAGCGATATTCCACCCTTAGACCGTCATATATACGCTCGGTGTGATCTTCATCGCGTAGTTTCGGGTGCTGGCGGATGAGCGTTTGGATGGCCAGCACATAATCCTTTGCTTTCTCTCTGGGTAATTGCTTGCGCTGATGGATGGTTTCCTCCAGATATGCGAGGTGACGTTTCGGTAAAAAGAACCGTTGAGCCTCGTAACGAAAGTCGTCCCACGTGTTGATGACATTGCGTTTTATACGAAACCATTGCAGCGCTTTGTCCTGCAAAATTTCCGGCATAGTAGCAAGAAGCTGGTTGTTTGCTATAGAGTAGCATTCGGCGAGTTCCTCGCATCGCTCTAAAAAGTCGTGTAAATTTTCGCGACCGCTGTAGCGTATGTTCCATTGCCGCACGGAGTTTATAACCTCCAAATCCGGCACTCTTGCGGCTGAGGTTATGTCACGTGTTGCTATCGCTTTGCTGGGGATTCTCACTGTGGTGGTTGGAACGAGTATGGTGGCGTTATCTTCCTCCTTCATTTCCCTTTCCAAAGCTTTCACCAGATCTTCCGTGGATTTATTGTGGCGCTTTGCACGGATGCAGGCGCTCAGCTCGGTACGGAGATCTGCTACGGTGCGCCCTTCGACAGCGATGTGGTGTCGTCTGCACTCGGTGATTAATCGGTCCTTCTTCAGCCAGTAAATCCAACTGGTCGTGTCCGTCTCAAGCGTTAGAGCCTTGTTCGCTGGAGTACTGCGATGCTTATGATTGTGTGGGCGGCGCGGCGAACCTGATTCATGAGCGTTGGTGACCGTTTCATGTTTTTCACTGTCACTCACAAAATCAGGTCCCTGCTCGGGCGCCATTTGTAATGGGGTCTCGTTCATAGCTGAGGTAAGCTCAGCCGCTCCAGGGTCAGCCTTGGGACCCATGAACCCTTAGCAAATAAAAGATTTGATTTTAATAAACGAATTGTCCACGCCCCCCCTTTCAGTGGACAGCCAGACCAGCGTGATGAAAACGAGCAGGATTGATGAGCCGGCGTTGACGCTTATTGAAGCTGGCACGGTGATGAAAACGAACGGAATTGATGAGCCGGCGTTGACGCTTAGTGAAGCTGGCACGGTGATGAAAACGAACGGGATTGATGAGCCGGCGTTGACGCTTATTGAAGCTGGCACGGTGATGAAAACGAACGGAATTGATGAGCCAGCGTTAACGCTTAGTGAAGCTGGCACGATGATGAAAACGAACGGAATTGATGAGCCGGCGTTGACGCTTAGTGAAGCTGGCACGGTGATGAAAACGAACGGAATTGATGAGCCAGCGTTAACGCTTAGTGAAGCTGGCACGATGATGAAAACGAACGGAATTGATGAGCCGGCGTTGACGCTTAGTGAAGCTGGCACGGTGATGAAAACGAACGGGATTGATGAGCCGGCGTTGACGCTTATTGAAGCTGGCACGGTGATGAAAACGAACGGAATTGATGAGCCGGCGTTGACGCTTAGTGAAGCTGGCACGGTGATGAAAACGAACGGGATTGATGAGCCGGCGTTGACGCTTATTGAAGCTGGCACGGTGATGAAAACGAACGGAATTGATGAGCCAGCGTTAACGCTTAGTGAAGCTGGCACGATGATGAAAACGAACGGAATTGATGAGCCGGCGTTGACGCTTAGTGAAGCTGGCACGGTGATGAAAACGAACGGGATTGATGAGCCGGCGTTGACGCTTATTGA
The DNA here is from genome assembly GCF_023373825.1 of Bactrocera dorsalis. NCBI lineage: Eukaryota > Metazoa > Arthropoda > Insecta > Diptera > Tephritidae > Bactrocera > Bactrocera dorsalis. Next base: position 58,801 of record NW_026038137.1, read on the forward strand.
AGCTGGCACGGTGATGAAAACGAACGGAATTGATGAGCCGGCGTTGACTTCCCTACGGGGGAGAAGTGGTTAAAAATTGTCCAATGGCAGGAGCACTTACTGCACGCGTTGACTTCTCGCTTTCAACTGCTTTTTGCAACCCTCCTCATTATCGCGTTGGCGTTTTCCTAACGGCTCTTAACGGTGTAGGCAGCGGTACTTATGCCAAGCATTTTCGACGCGGCTACGGCAGTGCCATCGCGAGCATTGGCATCACCCAGCGGTGATGCCTTTTCTGCGCGAGGCCTGCGCATTTCCCCCAACTACCGGGCAGGGCCATCGCGAGCACTGGCATCACCCAGCGGTGATGCCTTTTCTGCGCGAGGCCTGCGTTTTTCCCCCAACTACCGGGCAGGGCCATCGCGAGCACTGGCATCACCCAGCGGTGATGCCTTTTCTGCGCGAGGCCTGCGCATTTCCCCCAACTACCGGGCAGGGCCATCGCGAGCACTGGCATCACCCAGCGGTGATGCCTTTTCTGCGCGAGGCCTGCGCTTTCCTCCCTAACTACTGGGCAGGGCCATCGCGAGCACTGGCATCACCCAGCGGTGATGCCTTTTCTGCGCGAGGCCTGCGCTTTCTTCCCTAACTACTGGGCAGGGCCATCGCGAGCACTGGCATCACCCAGCGGTGATGCCTTTTCTGCGCGAGGCCTGCGCATTTCCCCCAACTACCGGGCAGGGCCATCGCGAGCACTGGCATCACCCAGCGGTGATGCCTTTTCTGCGCGAGGCCTGCGCTTTCCCCCTTCTATTGTATAGGGCAGTCATCGCGAGCACTGGCATGATGCCTTTTCTACGCGATGTTCTACCCTACTACTACTACTACCTACTGTTATATGACTTACCGCTGCCTACTGCTGTTCCTGGTGACCGTCCGATTCGGCGAACTGGAGCAAATGAGCGCACTCAGTGCGAAGTGCTTGCTTATATAGCAAGCACAGCGCAGCTTTCGTCGTGGTAGCGAGGTGAGTATGCGTATGGTGTATGGTGCAGGTACATGGTGGAAAGCTCTAGCGGGGTTCAGCATCGTTGTGTGCGTATGGTGCGGGTACATGGTGTACTGTGGGGCGAAGCTGACGTAACTTATTGGAAGGTGGCAAAAGCCACGTTACAATATGTATATTGCATATTTTCACGCAACTTGGTATCTAGTGCTTATTGTATATGTACTAAAAAATGGATTCTACACCTTAATATAAGATTGTGAAATTTTTCCAAATACACTGTGGTTATGGCTATATGACAACTCCAATAACCTCAAAACGGCGAATTATTATAAATATGTATATTGCATATTTTCACGAAACTTGGTATCTAGTGCTTACTGTTTATGTACTAAAAAATGGATTCTACACTGTTGGAATAAAATATATTTTATTATGTTTATTGTGTAATGCGCACTTAAGACCAATTACAAAGTTTGAGTCGGAAAGAATGAAAATGATTGACTTGCCGGTTCCAGCTGTACTTCGATAATGCCATTTTAAGAAGAATATACATAACTGTAAAACTACGACAGTAGGTGTAAGTGAACAATGCGATAAATAAGAATACAAACTAAACATCGCAGTGTTGCCAGACTTATGCAAAAGTCTTATACATACATATTAAGCTTATTCTTATACAATTTCAACACTTCTTCTTAAGCAAATATATGTATGTTATACAAAATTATAAAAATTACATTTTAATTCAAACCAAGTAGTTTTGTAAAATAACAGTGCTTTTGCTTACATAAATTTTTAGTAAATATATCAGCAATGTTTTTATCAGTGGAAACATATTTTAATGCAATTTCATTGCTCGCAATTTTTTCTCTTATAAAATGAAATTTAATGTCAATATGTTTTGTTCTTTTATGATGTACAGGATTTTTGGAAATATGTTGAGAGCTTAAATTATCTCCGCAGATAATCATTGGCTCCTGCTTTGTCCATCCAATTTCGGTTAAAAGATTACGTAAGTATATTGCTTCTTTAGCGGCTGCAGTCAGAGCAACATATTCCGCTTCTGTGCTGCTTAAGGCAACAACACTCTGCTTTGCTGAAGACCAGGAAAATATGCTTCCACCCAAAATGAATACATATCCTGAGTAGGATTTTCTATCCAGCTGATCGTTTGCCTAATCGGCATCTGCGAAACCTTGCACGGGTTCGCCAACTTTTCGGTATACGATTCTCAGATGAACTGTACTAGAGAGATATCGTAAGACGTGCTTAGCGGCAGCTTCGTGCTCCGCATGTGGATTTGTATTGCGTTGCGACAATTTACTCACAGCATGCAAAATGTCAGGCCGGCTCAAAATTGCTAGGTACATCAAAGATCCTATTAGTGATTGGTATTTATTTATAGTTACCTTAACGCAGCTATCATCCTTGCAACCGATATGAAAACCTGGGTCGAGCGGTGTTACAGCTGCACGACAGTCTTTCATACCGTATTCGTCTAACAGATTTTTGATATATGTTTTTGTTGCAGCACACATGTGTTGTCGCGCCACTGTCAATACACCACGTATTTTTTCTTTGCTCCGCGGCACTTACATGTAACAGACAATTTGAATATTCTGTTTTGCACTTGTTTTCTTGCGCTGTCGCTTTTTTGCGACATTCACTAGCACGATGCCCAATTTTATCGCAATAGAAACACTTGCCTTTGAATTGTTGCTTTTGATCGTTTTTCTTTATGTTCTTTTTTACACTTTCGTTATGACTACTGTTCGTTTTTTGAAACTTATTGTGTTGCGCGTCCCTTTGCACATGTGTGTGTGCGTATACCGACGCACTTGAATCATCGCATTCGCTTGTTTCTGCCTTTCGCGCAGCTTCTTCTAGAAGTTTCAATTTTACACTTTCAAACGACGGCAAATTGTCACGCGTTTCAATCGCAACAACAAAATTCTCCCAAGAATTTGGTAGGCTACACAAAAGCATAATTGCTTTAAGCTCATCATTAATTTTTATGTCGAGCTCAGCTAATTTGTCTATAGTTTCGACAAATGTTTGAACGTATTTTGATGCGTCTTCCCCTGGCTGCATCTTTAAGCGCAAAAGCTTTTGGTAAAGTTGAACTTTTCTGACTGGTCCAGTCGGCAAATGAACGTCACGCAATTTTTTCCATGCGTCCGCTGCGGTCGTACAAGCTTTTATATGCAAAAGCTGATTTGGCTTTACGTTTAAAATGAGGCACGCTAACGCCTTTTGTTCTGTCGTGTCCCATTTTGCTGATTCTGCTTCAGTTGCTGTCTCGGGCTTCGCATTTGTGATCACCTGCCACAAATCAGCCGTAATTAACACACTGCGCATGGTCATGCACCACACGTCGTAGTTATCATCACCAAGTTTTTCGATTTGATGTGACACGTTCATTTTGCTTTGCAAAAATTTTTTGTACACTGACACGATATAGCGATTTTTATTGCCGTTTTCGCGCACTACTTATTCGCGATGGGTCTGGGCCCATAACCTTTGTTGGAATAAAATATATTTTATTATGTTTATTGTGTAATGCGCACTTAAGACCAATTACAAAGTTTGAGTCGGAAAGAATGAAAATGATTGACTTGCCGGTTCCAGCTGTACTTCGATAATGCCATTTTAAGAAGAATATACATAACTGTAAAACTACGAGAGTAGGTGTAAGTGAACAATGCGATAAATAAGAATACAAACTAAACATCGCAGTGTTGCCAGACTTATGCAAAAGTCTTATACATACATATTAAGCTTATTCTTATACAATTTCAACATACACCTTAATATAAGATTGTGAAATTTTTCCAAATACACTGTCGTTATGGCTATATGACAACTCCAATAACCTCAAAACGGCTAATAAGCATAAATATATATAGTTCATATTTTTACGCAACTTGGTATCGGCTACTTAGTGCATATGTACTACAAAATCGATTCTACACCTTAATATAACACACATTGAAATTTCAAGTGAAGTGGTTGTGTTTTTGGTGCGGTCCTGGGGTTTTGTGAAAAAAATCCTAGTTTTTCAAACCAATAGTTAGCGATTTCTTTGCTGAGGCTTTTCGAAAGCTAGAACAACTAAACGGACACTAAATATAAGATAAGATAAGTACAATTTTGTATTTTATTAATTAAAATTCATTTGCACTTACCCACACATATTTTGTGGTTTTTTACCAAAATATAATATTTTTCCCCTGAAAACAGCGGTCCTAACAAAACGCGTGCTTATATTTTTGCATTGCCGTTTTTGTTTTGATCACTCAGCTGTTCTCCTATTTGTTTCTCCTTTTTCGTATTCCTTTTGATTCTGGCATTGCCAACTACAAAAAATATAAGCAAGGTTTTAGGGGCAGTGACTGAACATACTCATTGTCAGTAGCTTCCAACTATTTTCTCATTGAGGGATGGCCTCTGAGAACAGTAGTGGATGCACCCCTGAGAATCCATTCAGAAGGAACTCAAAAATTATGAGAACGCCTCCTAATGGAAAAAGTGAGTTATCCACCGCTGCTGGATCAAAAAGAGAATGCGAAAATGCCAACCACATCGTTGAAGGTGGCAAACTCTCGGAAAAAATACAAAGTAGCGAAACTACCCAAAACTTTAACCAGTTGGGTAGTAAAATAAAAGAATTGGAGAACATGATGGCTGGCCAAAGGCACATAAACCAGGCTATGCGCGACCTAGTAAGCAACATAGTGGCTCTACATGCTAAGGCTGAGAAAGGCGGAAACCTACCCAAAAGAATTATGGTAGGGAAAGCATCCCAGGTTTCCCCAATAGCTAAGGAGGTAAATACCCCGAAAAGGATGCGTGAGACAATAGGCTTTCTACCTCCAACTAAAAAGCCGAAAAATACAAATAAAATGGAGCAGCCCACCTACAGCGAGGCAGCGAAATTGATGCAAGGCAGTAAAACAGTTAGACCCAGCGCAGTAGAAACTTGGGTGGACGTTGTTAAAAAGCGAAAACCACTCGAAAAGAAAATTAGATCGAGACCAGACGCCATCATACTTACTAAAAAAGATGGCGCATCATACGCGGATATTCTCCGAAAAATAAAAGGTGATAGTGGCTTAGAGGAATTGGGCTCAAGCGTCACCTACATAAGAAAAACGTTGAAAGGAGACCTGCTGTTAGAGCTGAAAAACCAAGCGGATAAGAGAGCCGAAGAGTTTCAAAGTGCCTTAGAAGGAGTGGTCGGTGAAATGGCTGTGATACAGCCCAAAACCCACAACGTCATGATTATCTGCAAGGATTTGGATGAAATAACCTCTCCAGAAGAAATTTGCGAAGCTATACAAAAAGAGTGTGGAATAGAAAATCCGGGAAAAATAAACGTTAAGAGTATGCGAAAGACCCGTAGCGGTACTCAAATAGCGGTCTTATGCCTGCGGGCCCAGGACGCCAAGACTGCGCTCAAGGTAGGCAAAATAAAGATCGGGTGGTCTGTATGTCGCCTCCGGGAATACTCCCCTATTCCCCGCTGCTTCAGGTGTTTCCATCTGGGGCACATGGCGCACAAATGTTCCAACCCCGTGGACAGGTCGTCTTTATGTACACGTTGTGGAGCAGGTGGACATGTAGCGAAGTCATGTACTAGCAATCCAAGCTGCATGCTTTGCAAAGGAGCACACTCAGCCTTAAGTACTACGTGCCCCAAATATCTCGAGATGGCGAAATCGTTAGGGAAATGAGGATAATACAATTAAATCTAAATCATTGCGCAGCAGCACAAGAGCTACTAAAACAGACAGTATTTGAAAAAAACATTGATGTCGCTTTACTAAGCGAGCAATACTCCCAGCGTTCGGAAAGCACCTGGACTACAGACATATCTGGCAAGGCTGCAATATGGTCATGTAAAGGACAACCATTTATGTCTCGCTCCGGAGGTCATAATTTTTTCACATGGGCAAATATACGAGGCGTATACTTTGTTAGCTGCTATGCTCCTCCCAGTGTCTCAATTAAGGTTTTTGAAGACTTCCTCCTGGAACTTGCTCTAGAAACCAGAGGAAAATCCCCAATTATAATCGCAGGCGACTTCAATGCGTGGTCGACCGCTTGGGGTAGTAGGCGCACAAACCATCGTGGGCGTCTGATACTCGAATTCCTCGGCCAAACAAATCTTACGATCTTGAATAGCGGAACGCAAAATACTTTTCAAAAGGGAAATAAAGGCTCTATAATCGACCTCATGTTTGCCAACGAAGCATTTAGCAGGCGCATTAAATGGGCGGTAACGGACATATTTACATATAGTGACCACATGGCTATTATTGCTGAAGTTTCTTATGCCGGAGGAACGGAACGCCGCAGCAGGAGCACATGCCAAAAACGAACATGGAAACAAAACGATTTTGATGCCGAACTTTTTGAGATGGTCTGGAGTTCAGCAAATATACATAGCGAAGGCGCCATGAACTTAGTATCCTCAGTGCGAAAAGAATTGTTCACAGCATGCGACGCATCTATGCGTAGGACAGTACACCACAACAACCGGAAGCCAGCGTATTGGTGGAATGAAGAAATAACTGGACTTAGAAAGCTCTGCCATGCAGCTAGACGCCGCCTACAACGTAATCAACGGGAAGAAAATGAAAGCAGTCTCAGACAAATATTTAAAAGTCAGAAGAAACTTCTAAAATCAGCCATAGTCCGCAGTAAGAAGAAATGTTTTGAAAAACTCTGTGAGGAAGCAAACGAAGACCCCTGGGGAACAGCATACAAAATCTGTATGTCTAAATTCAAAAATAAGGCACCACAACCCAATAGCGCATCCTTTATGAGAAATATCGTAGAAACTTTGTTCCCAAAACACCACACTACTTCCTATGCTAAGCCCCGAACCGAAGTCGTAGAGCCACCACTGCTAGTTAGTGAAGAAGAAATATTGGCCATAACCAGAAAAATTAAAAGCAGCAAGGCGCCTGGATTAGATGGCATACCAAATAGAGCATTAAAGGAAGCTATGACTTTGAAACCAAAATTGTTCGCAGACATGTATAATGCGTGCTTAAAAGAAAGAATATTTCCCGACCCATGGAAAGTCCAGCGTTTGGTTCTACTCCCTAAACCAAAAAAGCCTCCGGAGGAACCTTCATCATATCGACCTCTGTGCATGCTTGATACTATTGGCAAAGTATATGAAAGCATTGTAAGAAACCGCTTGGAGTTAGTAATCCAGAAAGCCGGCGGATTATCAGAAAGACAATACGGCTTTATGAAAAAGAGGTCCACCATTGACGCACTATACGATGTCGTTGACACCGCGAAATGCGCAGTAAGTGGCAAGCGATGGAAAGGCGGAACAAAAAAATATTGTGCGCTGGTCACCCTGGATGTGAAGAATGCCTTCAACTCAGCAAAGTGGGCAAACATAATCAAAGCTCTGTATGACATGCGCGCTCCTCAATATCTTATGGAAATTGTCATAAGTTATTTTGAAAACAGGCAACTTTTATTTGATACAGATGAAGGCACCAAGAGCTACTCTATCTCGAGTGGAGTACCGCAAGGCTCGGTACTAGGCCCCCTTTTATGGAACATAATGTATGATGGGGTGCTAAGGAGACACCAACCGAATGATATTAAATTAGTTGCATACGCAGACGACCTTATTGTGGTAGCAGTTGCTAAACACCTCGATGACCTCCGGAGCAAATGCAACGAGTGCATAAACGGTCTGCGCCAATGGTTCTCCTCAATGAGTTTAGAACTGGCGGAGCAAAAGACCGAAGTCTTGCTCATAAGCACAAGAAAAGTGGAGGAAAGTATATCCCTCACCATAGGGGAGTGCCAGATTCATTCACAGCCACACCTAAAATATTTAGGAGTAATAGTAGACTCAAGGCTCAAATTTAAGGACCACCTAGAATACACTGCTGGTAAAGCGAACAAAATCCTGAATGCCTTATCAAGAATGATGGCAAATAAAGGCTGCGTGCGTTCCAGCTGGCGTTTTTTACTCGCAAAGGTAATGAAATCGGTTGTATTATATGCGGCTCCCATATGGATCCAGGCGCTAGGCATCAAAGCATATGCCAGACAAATAAACACAGTGCACAGGCTGTCGGCACTAAGAGTTATCAGTGCTTTCCGAACAATTTCAAGCGATGCTGCTGAAGTAATAGCCAGTATGATGCCCATTGACATCCAGGGTGACGAATACGAACGAGTGTACAAATTATCAGAGCCAACTACAGGAGCCAAAAGAAGAGAGAGAGTGAAAAGCTTAACTATATGGCAGCAGCGGTGGCAAACCTCACTAAGGAAGTAAGGTAATGAAAATAATACAAATATAGGTATATTATCAGATATATGTATTTTTTTTATTTAATTGAACATTATTCTAAATTATAAAGCACAAAAACTCATATAAATTGCTTCAAAAAAATAAAAAAATTAAAAAAACAAAAAATTCACTATTCGGACACTTTTGCACTGTTTGCTGTTTGTTTGTTGAAACCAATTAACGTTGCCAATTTAATATTTCGTCCAAAGGCCTTTATTTCTAATTACGCTTTCAATACGTTTTGGCATACTCTCCACCAACTTTTGGATGATATCACGGTCAAGAGCTCGCCATTCATGTTGTATTCTCTCCCAAAGCTCGTCAACATTTTTTGGTGGGTTTTCATATGCTCCTAGCCTTCTTTTCACAATAGCCCATAAATTTTCTATAGGATTCAGGTCTGGGCTTTGTGCAGGCCATTCCATTGTCCCAAAAGTTTGGTTTTGTAGCCAGCTTTTAACTATTTTGGCCGTGTGCTTCGGATCCCCGTCTTGCTGAAAAACAACTTCTTCGGTTGGATAAGCACTCTCGTCAACAAATTCTGGTAAATTTGTTTGTAGAATATTTAGGTAGTCCTCCTTCTTCATTATACCTTGGATTCTCACCAAAGGTCCAATGTTCCACCAAGTAAAACATCCCCACACCATTATACTGCCGCCACCATGTTTCATCGTTTCCTTCACATGGTGTTTTTGGATGCGCTCCTGCGGCCTATGCCAATAGTATTCCTTTCCATCAGACTGGTATCGGTTGACTTTAGTTTCGTCGCTCCAGATAACCCGTTTCCAGTCATCTACTGTCCAATTTTTATGGGTTTTACAGAAATGAAGGCGTCTTTTCACATTTCTATCGGAAAGTGCTGGCTTTTTCTTTTTAACACTGGCTACTAAACCAATTCTATTTAATGCGCGTCTAACCGTCCAGGAACTGACATCCTTACCAATACTTTTTGCAGCATTTTCGGGGTCTTGGTGTCCTTATTATGTAGCAAACGTTCAATCTGCCGGCATCACCATCAGAAAGTAGTCTTGGTCGACCCCCTTGGTTATTATTGCAAGCTACATTTCGTCGTTTTTTTATATCATTTGCCGTGGATTTACTTAAATTTAATTTTTCAGCAATTTTACGGCATGAATAATTATTTTGCAACAAATTTATCACATTGTTTTCAATATCAGTTGGCGTTTTTCTCATTTTTGAAGATCTTTTAATTTTTTATTTAAAAATCGTGTTAATCAATTCACAGGTCAAACAATAATGCACAATTAGAGCAATAAAGGCTTGATAACGAGACAACAAACAGAAAAAAAAAACCAACGGGTTAAATACCGTTACATTTTAACAAAGCAATATCGTGATAATGTTTATTTCTTGTACTGTGCAAAAGTGTCCGAATAGTGAATTTTTTGTTTTTTTAATTTTTTTATTTTTTTGAAGCAATTTATATGAGTTTTTGTTTTTTATAATTTAGAATATTGTTCAATTAAATAAAAAAAATACATATATCTGATAATATACCTATATTTGTATTATTTTCATTACATTAATTCATTAGAGCAAAACATCCGTAAAGTTTAGCTTCCCACTGTATATGGCAGCAGCGGTGGCAAGCCTCATTCAAAGTTCGGTGGATCTAGAGTCTGATACCAGATATCCAAACGTGGATCGACAGACGGCATGGGGACCTGGATTTCCACCTAACCCAAATTTTAAGTGGGCATGGATGCTTTAGAAGCTATCTATACAGATTCCAGCACGACTTTAGTCCGAATTGTCCGTCATGTTCAGAGTGCTGTGAAGACTCTGAGCATGTTTTCTTTTATTGCCCGCGCTTTATAAGTGCAAGGGAAAAACTTAAAACTACACTCGGTGGTAGTTTTACGGTGGAAAATTTGACGACACTCATGTGTCAGTCCACTGAGAACTGGAGAGCTGTCAGCGAAGCGGCAGCCTCAATCATGACAAAACTGAGACATATAGACCAGAGTAGGCGTCCGTCAGTCCGTGCCATAGAAGAGACTTAAATGTCTTATCACTCCCACGAAGTAATACTTTATCAGGTGGTTCCGTGGGAGAGTCTGGAGTTGGGAGTAGGTTAGGTTTAGCGGATTAAAGTTCCGCACTCCGGCTTTTGATGCTTCCTCCCAAAATTAAAAAAAAAAAAAAAAAAAAAAAAAAAAAAAAAAAACCTTAATATAAGATTGTGAAATTTTTCCAAATACACTGTCGTTATGGCTATATGACAACTCTTATAATCTCAAAACGGTTAATTAGCATAAATATGTATAGTTCATATTTTTACGCAACTTGGTATCGGCTACTTAGTGCATATGTACTACAAAATCGATTCTACACCTTAATATAAGATTGTGAAATTTTTCCAAATACACTGTCGTTATGGCTATATGACATCTCCAATAACCTCAAAACGGTTAATTAGCATTAATATGTATAGTTCATGTTTTTGCGCAACTTGGTATCGATTGCTTGAGGCATATGTACTAAAAAATCGATTCTACACCTTAATATAAGATTGTGAAATTTTTCCAAATACACTATCGTTACGGCTATATGACAACTCCAATAACTTCAAAAAGGCTAATTAGAATAAATATGTATAGTTCATATTTTTACGAAACTGGGTATCGATTGCTTAGTGCATATGTACTAAAAAATCGATTCTACGCCTTAATATAATATTGTACAATTTTTCCAAATACACTTTCGTTATGGCTATATGACATCTCCTATAATCTCAAAACGGTTAATTAGCATAAATATGTATAGTTCATATTTTCACGCAACTTGGTATCGGCTACTTAGTGCATATTAGGGTGGGTCGATCCCGGAATTTTTTCGATTCGGTATTTCTAATAGTGCGGAAAAGTTGCCTTAGTACTTCCTGATTCCAATGCAACTTTTTGTTTTGAGATCGGATTGCATCTTCAACCCGAACCTCGGCCTTGAAATTTCGGAAATTCGCCTAAAATCGTGAAATTGTCTACCTAGCATCTGAAATACGCATCTCATGGCAAAATGTATCAAACAAAAGTTATTTGTCACGTCATTTGCTACCGAAATGGTATATGTGATCATGGCCGTAGGACGAACCGTTCCCGAGATACGAGCGAAAAGGCGGCGCGCCACAGCGCAAGGTGAAAATCGGCTTGCGGCCACACTTCTTGACGTTGATTTCGCCGAGTGCTATCACTCACATTCATTCACCTACGCCAAAGGACACGTTCGGATAGGTCTCCACACAAATATTTTTTCATCGAGTTCCTTCACTCTTGT
>NW_026038138.1:0-45000 GCF_023373825.1 Bactrocera dorsalis
ACCCGGAAGTTCGAAAATCTTTATTTTAGGTATATGGGGACTAAGGAAAGTATTGACCCCATTCAACCCACATATAGCACACAGACGTACTACTATCAGGAAAGGCTTCTCTCTGAATTTCAATTACGAGTATGTATCTAACACATTGACCAATATTTTCGGTAAAAAGACCACTACAAGTATAGACAGTTCAGTACATAGGGGATTGAACAGTTTTAGTTGAATTTCGACAATTTTTGGTCATAAAGTGCAAAGTTTATCCCGTTATAATAATTGCTTTTGATTTGTACACTCGAATAGAAAGAATCAGATGGAATTTAAATTTGTATTCTAAGGAAAGTAGGTGTTGCTGTAGTCCGATTGTAACATTAAAATGTCAGAGGACTGCCACATATCAAATTTGGTAGAAATCGGACTAGCGGGTCCTGAGATATGTGATTTTACCCAAAAATCGACGGACTACTCCCATTTTACAATATTGACACCGGCTTGTTCAAAATCCTCTCATAGCACCTCGGGCAGTGGCGGATTAAGTATTTTGCCGCCCTAGGCCCTATCTGATTAACCGCCCTTTTTAAAGGATGAAATTTTATTTCTTTGAGTCCGTTCATATTATTAAGATATAATATTTATTTCATAAAATTATAATTATTAAACAATACAAATAAATATTAACAACATAAATAACAGTCAGTTTTCTTAAACTATAATGTATAACTTAATTTTCAAATGTCTTCTTTCTGGCTTTCGTCTGAGCAAAATCATCAATTATGTCGTTGTAATTTCTTGAACTAGTTTGGGCTTCAATTGACAGTAATGCTAAAGCATTGAGTCTCTCTTGGCCCATACTTGCGCGTAAATACGTTTTGACTCTTTTCAAGGTGGAAAAAGATCTTTCTTCTGAACAGTTCGTAGCCGGAATACTCAAAAAAATACGTAGAGCAATGTCTACATTGGATAAACATCTTGAAGATTTTGAGAATGCAAAAAATTGTATATTCCTTGCGCGGAACGAATATCTTTTGTGTTCATTAGAGAATCTTTGAGTGCAAATGAACACATTCATTCGGGAAAGTATCTTCCAAATCATCAGAATACTTAGTAACTAATTCATCTGCAAGAATTTTTAATTCATCGGTATCTATTTCATATAAATTGTCAAAAAAATTAAATTTTTCGTAAAGATTATGATAAGCACTATTACGTCCTGTCAATTGTACACTTAAAGTACCTAAAATTAGATAGTAAACGTTGGTTCGAAAATTTTCTTCTCCAGATAAAGCTGTTCTTTCATTTTCCCGTGACTCGTCAGCCTGAAGTTTTCGGGTTTTTCTACTACGGGTGTCATAGTGGTAATAATTTTGAACTCCAGATAGTGCTTTGGCTTTTTTCATTATCAGAAAATTGCTTATCTCTCATATCATGGAGAAATAATGCCAAAGAATTATATATTCTTATCACAGATGATAAATCAGCTTGAGAATCCTGAAGCTTCTTACTCGCAGCATTAAAGCGATCCAAAATTGCATTCCAAACAACGACTAGAATTGCTGTTTCTAGATGTTGTAATTTTTGCTGCAGTCCTTTAGCTTCAACTCGCGTAGTAGGTTTTTCATCTTTGTTTTCACCAATAAAGTTTAGTGCAACAATTATTCCAGGCAACTCTTTTTCTAATGTGTAGCATGCATGCATGTCGAGCCGACCAACGACTTTGAGAAAGGCTTTTAAGTCTTAAACTTGTATGCTGTCTTAAAATTTCCCAACGATGTGTCGAAACGGTAAAAAAATTATGTAATTCTTGCAAAGTAGAAAAAACGTCAACTGCTTCGGTAACAGATTCAGCTGCACAAGTTCCCACTAAATTTAAAGAGTGACCAGCATAAGGAACATATTCAGCAAATGGATTAGTTGTTTTGATTTGTGCTTGCACTCCTGAATATAAACCTGACATGTTGCCTGCATTATCGTAAGATTGACCATTGACCATGACAATTCATTATATTTAAACCATTATCCTCAAGAGATTTTAACAAAGCATCTTCAATATCTTTAGCCTTATGGCCAGTATTTGGAATGAATTCCAGAAATCTTTCGACAATTTTACCATTGTTACGTACATATATAAAATACTTAGCAGATTGCACTTCTTTAGAAATATAGTGCAATACTTTATTTTGAATTAATAATATAATTTCTTCGTAGATTGTTTTAGATAAATACGAAGTATTTCCACGGCCAGGGTACGCATATAATTTTAAATGTTCTGATAAAAACGGATCAAATTTAGCAAGAAGCTCGACTGAACCTAAAAAATTTCCATTATGGGGATCTCCAATTCATTCTGAATATCCTCTAAATGACAGTCCTCTTATTGCGAGAGATTTAATTATCACAATTACTCGATGCCAAACTTTTTTCCAGCATAAAATTTCTTCATCGAGCTGCTCCATTAAACGTTGATCAACACGGTCTTGAATGACAGCTCGAGCTTTGAAGTGATTAATGTTAGTTTTGTGAAAATCAGAATTTTCATGAGCTTCAATGCGCGCTTTTGAGTTTTTCCGATCTCTAAACCCTTCACCAGTAAAAGCGTTTACATCGCCACTCCTACCAAATAGTAAACATAGAGCACAAAATACTGATCCTTTACTTTCTGAATAAATTAACCACTCACGATGTTGAATTTCTCCGTTCATTAAATTACTTTGGAATAAGCTTTTAGAACAAAACCTCGTTTTATCATTATAAAAATTTCGTGAATTTTTAAAATCCGTTACATTACTTTGTGGTAAACCGTTTATAGTTATAAAATCTCGCGTTTCATCATTTATATTCCATAGAAAAGGATCACCACTTCTGATGAAAGAAAAGTTGACGACGTTTTGTTTGTATTTGTATCTTGAAATAAAGGAGGATTCGATTGTATTTCTTTGGTATCTCGTGCTGAAGTGTCATCTAATCAAGGCTAAAAACCAAAAATTCTTTTAGCCACGGGCATTAATTCATTCATTAAATTAATAAACAAATAATGATATTTTTAGCCCTTTTTAGCCTTTTAAAGAACTTTGTCAATTGTATAAGCTCTTATTGCTTCTTATGACTATGTGTGCTATTTGTGTGAACTCGGCTGTATACCGACATAAATATATACTTTAATTTTAATAATATTTTACAATAATTACGAATTATTGCTTTAAGCTATAAAAGATCGTTAATATGCGTCAATATAATTCACAATATTGCGAAAATGAAACATCAATGCTATTAAATTTTTATTTTCTTCAAATTGTTTCTATTTTTCAAAAAATTGGCTATAAAATGAATATATTCATTTATTTGATTCTACAGAAATCATTTTTAAGAATAAAAATACTTTTATATACAAACAAAAAGATGAATTTTAAATGAATACTTATATAAATTCATATATGAAACACCGGAATCATTGAAAATAAAATAAGAAAACATTGTGAAATTTTAGAAGCGGCTCACTTGTAAGATTAACTTTACTAAAGATACAACAAGTCAACAGAGCTGTGAAAATTCGTCAGAAAAAGCTTATCAATATTCAATTATTTCTGTTATAAAACATTTTTTATCAGTATTGCACTCACGAATAAAAAAGTTAATCAGAAAATGAATTACATTCTATTCCATAGAATTTATAAATAAATTTATATAAAAAAAATCAAAATAAATTCTTAAAATGTATTGGCGTTACATTATATCAGATTTAAAATTTTGACATTCTGAAAAATTTGCCGCCCCCCAAATTGTGCCGCCCTAGGCCCGGGCCTCGCGGGCCTAGGCGGTAATCCATCACTGACCTCGGGGGTTAAATTAAACGTCTCTAGCACATTTAGGCTTTAGTGAGGAGTTGACGAGGTTAAGTATTATCCACGCTATCGGTGGAGTCCTAATAACATCTGTATTAGAAGGGGGCCACGCCCATTTTATGCCCACAGGTGTCCCTTGCTACTGTGATCCCTTGTGCAACTTGTGGCACTTTATATGTACGTTTTCGGTTAATGGCGCTTTGTAGGAGTGGCAGTCATTTACGAACTCGTACTTTTTTTTTGCAAACGAACGCGCGTGCCCAGTTTCATCAAGGTATCACAATTTTTACAGCTTGCACGCATGGACGGACGATCGAACATACAGACAGTCTCGCGAATTTCTACTCGTCTTGTCATCTTCATCATTTATATATATAACCCTATATGCATCTCGATTAGTTTTAGGTGATACGTACTTCCAAGCAAGCATACTATCATCTCAGCTTCTGTATAAACTCGTTTCGATGTTACCAACAGTGTTGTCAATGGTATAAAATAGCAATTGGGTTTAACCGCAAAAACACCATTTCATGGTGCCACAGTTATGCTGAAACGACAGCAATAAAGTGTGCGAGATTCTTATCATTTGTAAAATTTTGCACTGTCAAGTTTTGATATACTTCATCAGTTACTTGTTTGTCTTGACTAGCCGACAGCACCTCCGTTGCTACTACCATTTGTCTTACGATATTTTCTGTATTTATGTTCATGTCTTGATGATTTGGTGAGCAGTTTAAAAAACCATAACCAACACGATAACTTGTTCATATGGTGCAATATGCGTTATGAATCTGCATACAAATTGGCTCATTTTACGAGTTCGTAAGGCGTCTTCGGTGTCAGCGTCAACGTCGGCTGGTACCATCACTGTTCAAAGCAAAAATGCCGCTAAAACGGCTGAAACTATGATTCACCATGTACATATGTACATATAGTACATACGAAATTGAAATGTGTATGTATGTGTTTATGTGGTGTATTTAAACTTAGATTCATTTAGATTTAGCTGCATACTAAGGTATTAGTAAAAGGCTATAGAAGTTGGGGGAAAAATTTATTAAAATGTAAACAAATTTATATCTTGTTATGCCAGTTGGAATGTAGCATTTTGAAGTTTAAAACGAACACAATTACGACATTTAAAAAAAATAAAAATATTAATGAAACGAGAAAAATATTATTACATTAAAAATTTGAGAACAGATGATGTTGCTTAGCCTGCTACTACGCATTTGATATATGCACATACATAACCTAGGCATTTATATATCTTGAATTAAGATCAGATTTATCATAATGATACATTAAATTAGCAATCAGAATTACCAATTTTCTACCATTTGGCTCGCAACCTAAATATGTATTAGAACTTTTACTAAATACATGCTTAGATGTGTTACACAATTTTGTGCTTGAGTAATGCAAATGAACGTATGTACATGAAAAAGCGGCAGATTTTATTATTTTTAAAGTAATAACGCGACTAACTTTCTTATTTCGATAAAAAATAAAAGAAAACATTAATTTCAATTATAGTACAAATAAAATAAAAAAATTAAAAATATATTTTTTTCATCGCATGTCAGTCTCTTATACAATATTTCGAGCTCAATTTGTAAAGCACACTAATTTTGAAATTACTTAGTCTAAGCCCTGAATGAGTTTTGTTTTTAATTTTTAATATTTTTGATAAATAGCATCTCACTAACTTAAGTATCGACAATATGCGCAACACTTGAAAACTTTGAATCGTATGTTGTGCGTGGCCACAGGTGTAACACAAAGATCGCCCATACATATGTATATCATGATACCGTAAATTTTTTTGTTTTTAATTCTGTGAATTTCTTTGATAAAAAACATTGGGTATCTCTTTTTAAGCTCAGTAATTACTTCCTTTATTTAGTTTTTAGGGTATAACGAAAATATCTCCTTGTCTTATTTATATTTCATTAGCCTAACAATATTTATAGTTACTTTTTATAATATTGCCATATTTTACTTATCCAGATATGTATGTATATGACTATATTTTTAAGTAACAAAGTACAATTATTTTTTCAAATATCGTTGTTAATTAGTTACACGCTACTACGAGTAGCATAGTTAAAGAAATGTTTTATTGTATACAATATAATAACGAAGATTTGACATGGATGTAATAAATTGTAATTTTTTAGAGTCATGCCGAACATCTACCTTTCAAATGTGAATATTGCGCTAGACTTTTCAAACATAAAAGGTCTAGAGATCGGCACACCAAGCTGCATACTGGGGATCGACGATACCGTTGTCCACACTGCGAGGCAGCTTTCTCTCGAAGGTAATAGAGATGTAGTGAAGAATTTTCGTAGTTGAAATGGTCTAGTTTTCAACCTATGAAATTTTAATTTTATTTATATAAATGTTGAACTGCCGATAAAATTTTAATTATTAAAACTTTTAATTTTAGTGATCATCTAAAAATTCATATGAAAACCCACGATAATCAGAAACCATTCCAATGCACGGTATGCAATCGTGGCTATAATACAGCTGCAGCATTAACTTCGCATATGCAAAACCACAAGAAACAAGCAGCCATTTTATCGGCAGGGGGAAACCCTCAAGCTCTTAATTACAGTCCTCGATCAAGTGGATCGGTATCAAGTGGTGGAAGTTTACAAAAAAGGAGCTATGGCGCATCATTAATTACCGGTGATGGTAAAACCAATCGAATGGACCATCCGAAACGACCCAGCACAGTCAATCTGCTGACGTGTAATTATTGCTCCAAGTCCAAGTTTATTTCTATTGAGCAGTTCAATGAACATATTAGCTCGAACCATAGCAATGATTTCATTTCCGTAAAGAAACCGGCTTCACAGCTTGCTATAAGTAACGCTATTTCGGATATAAACCCGTTCCAGCTGAGTTGTGAATATTGCACTAGAGAGTTTGGAAACCTTCCAGCTTTATTTCAACATATACGCCTCGCACATGTCGATCGATTGGCCAGTCCCAATTCATATTTTGAACATTTCAATCGTTTGGCTGCATGTGGTACTTTTAGTCCTCGTTTGGTAAGTGACAAAACAGTTGAAAGTGAAGGCATCATGGTAAATGAGAGTAATATAAAACTAGAGCCACTTTTACCTTCAGCAAACGTCCATGCTGAAAAACAAGAGGATGAGCCCACTGATCTTAGTCAAAATAATCGACGTTCATCAACTGCGCTCCCAATGCCCGAAGAGACTCTCCAGCCAGATATGTTTTTTTGCAATCAATGTAATGCTGGATTACCAGATTTTGATACGTTTCGAAACCACTTAAAAACACATATAACGCAAGACTTAAACCTTATATGTCATCATTGTGGTTTGGCTTTACAAGAACAATCAGAACACGAACGGCATGTGATTTCACATTATTTAATAACAAGTTCTGAATATATTTGTGCAGGCAACAAGTGTGCCAAATCACATTCAAAACCGGAGGAACTTCAAGATCACATGTTTGAGCAGCACGCAATCCCTATGTTCAAATGTTCTGTGTGCTCCGAACTATTTGAGTCAAAAATGGCAATTCAGATGCATTTCGCTTGTACACATTCCATTGAAACTAAAATATTCCGTTGCTCAGCCTGTATGGAAATATTTCGATCTGAAAATGAGTTTAGTACGCACGTCAAATCACATCATCCTGGTCTTAATAGACCGATACCCAATTCCCTTCAATGCATGTTTTGCCGCACTATCTGTTCAAATGAATTAGAGATGCATTTTCATTTAGCTGCACATGCTCGTCAATTCCAGTGCCCTTCATGCCCGGAAACATTTCATGTAGAATTTCTTTTAGATCGACATATGCAAAATCATCACACAGACAATAATCGAGAAACATTGTCTTCGCACGAAACATACGAAGAAGTATCAACATCATCAAATATGCCGAGTCAAATAAACTCTCTTTATATGAATTCCTTAATAAACAAAGCGCCACAAATGACTATTTCTTCGCAAAATAACAATACTAGCGTTCTTGACTACAATATTGCTTTTGCGGCACATCTTAATAAAAGCATTTTCCCTGGTCCCCATGAGGCTGCGACAACATTGACCAATGGGAAGTTTTACAATGCTTTGCAAGTGGATACAGACACCGTGAAACATCCCGATCTCATGTATGGCCTTAGTCGACGGTATTTTGACACAAGCCGGACATTGATAGAGATGTATGCACAGCATAGAATAGAGAAACCAAAAACTGTGGAAAACTATTACAACAGACCAAAACAACAACATTTAAAATCTCAAACAGATTCAAACCGAATACGATCACCCGTAGAGTCAATAATTCCAACTTCCATTTCTTCGAACTCTTCAAAGGGTTATAACTGTGATATTTGCGAACGTAATGACTTTCGATCAGAAGGAGAAGTTAATTCGCATCGTAAAATCGTTCATAACATAAAAACGGGTGTTAGTCTGCGCTGCGCTTATTGCTCAGGAAATTTTAAGTCACGCACTGAGTTGGAACATCACATGAGAACTTGTCATAATTCCACCGGTAAACACAAATGTCTCATTTGCGATGAAATTTTTCCCTCGCCAGCTATATTGGCAGAACACAAATTGCAACATTCCAAGGTTGGTCAATCCGGAAAATGTTCCCACTGCAGCAAACCATTGGACGATGTTGCAGCGTTTAAAGCACATCTCAGTGAGCACAACATTGAGAGTCAGCTTCCCATGCAATGTATCTGCTGCCGACAATCGCTCCACTCTGATTTTGAAATCAGCTTGCATGCTCAGTAATGAAACAGATAAATAATTTTGAAGTATAAATTATAAAAATATTTTATTTTTAGGTTCCATACTAAATCTTCGAACGTCCCAGAAAGTGTATGTGCCCTTTGCTTGGAGTCTATTCCGAACCCGATTAACGGAGAAGCAAAAGTTTGTGACAAATGCTGCCGGAAACACAAACTTGGCGCACATTTTAAGGGCCAAAGGTTACGTAATGTCCCTTATGAACCAAGTTCCGAAGCTTGCCGAAGCACATTGAAGGTTGAAAGTCGTTGTAATATCTGCAAATTGATTCTACCATGCACCCAAAAACTCCAAGAACATTTAGTCGAACACACATTTGCTGGTTGTGAAGAGCGAGGCTTTAATTGCTATATATGCTCTGCTGTGTTTACTGCTCCAAGTGGTTTGCTATCCCACATGCATGAGCATGGATTGCAGAGCAGGCCCTACGACTGTAATCTATGTAGCGAAAAGTTTTTTTTCCGAACGGAACTTGAGCATCATTCACTGACTCATGAGAAGCGGGACCTTCTTGAGCCTAAAAATAAAGAAAAATGTGAGAACAAATTTTCATTTCTGAAAGAAGTCGATAACTCTGCGTCCCATCTGACTGAAGTTAAAAGGGAAATACTCCCGGTTGATGATAAAATCATAGCAGGCGAAGAGGATGAATATATCGAAATAGAAAAAGTTACTGATATCCATCAGACATATAATAATGCAAAGCAAACTTTTGTCACACATAAAGAAGGCTTACCAATGGAAGAATTAAACCAAAATTGTGCCGAAGAAAACCGTATTTAATTATTTATAGTTGTCTACTTTGATGCCTCTTAGAAAATATTTAATATAATTATACATACATATGTGAACATACACAATACTATTGTTGTATGTCAACCATGTTAAATTATTCACATAAATTTGCAATTGATTGTTTCTTTTACAGTTCAGCGTTTTAGCACTTTTACAGTTATGAATTAGAACATTTTGTTTTTTGTGATTTTATTGTTATATAAATGCCCAACACAAAACGCAAGATAATTTTCCACTAATCTAAAATAAGGCGATTTTGTAGAATGTGAGAAGTAAGATACAAGAAACTTATAAATACGTATTCAGATTTCATTCTATAAATATCATTTCAATGATTATTGATGATATATTTAGTTTAATTGTAGAAAATTAATTTGATTATTAACCTAAAAATAATCCTGCTTACATAAATCTAGAAACAGTAAGCATGAACCTAAGGGGGTACTAAATAGGATATCTATTATTATGTATTTATGAAACTTTTATCAAACGAGCAAATATATGTATAACAGTGTGACTATGAACTAATAAAAACTTGTTTTACTCTTCATGATAGCTGTTAAATACCATATCGTCACCTGAAATGCAAAATAACGTAACAACATTTTCAGAAATTTACAGTGGCATGAATGAAACACGAAATAAAATCAAACATGAGTGAAGCAAAATATTAATATTGGTTAAGATTGGTTTATATATGACCGCAGAACCAGAAAATGTTGAACATATGTAATATTATGTATATAATTTGAAGTAGTGAAGCGTAATCAATAAGACACTCAATTTCGATTTTTTTGATGATACGTTATTTTGCATTTCAGGTGACGATATATACATACATACATATGTAAGTATGTATGAGGTTACAATTGCTTCGCAGCACCCCATATTTCACTTGAATCAGATAAGTATACACAAATACATACATAGGCATATGTCTATGTCAGTGATGCCCAGACGCACACTACCAAACTGTGTGCTTGTATTGGAGTATGAGAGAGCTTGCTGCTACACCCAAAAAAAATACAAAACTTTAGTATTAATTAATATAAAAAAAAATTTGAAAGTGATTCGACAACTTTTACAAAATTCTGAAATTAATGAAATTCCTTATTAATTTTTTATCAATTACAAAAATAAAGACAATTCACCTGTCAAAAAGAAATTAAAATTCAAAAAATTTTAAATATTGAATTTATGTTGAAGTTTTCACCTAAACGGCTGTATGAAAAAACTAAAAATCAATATTTTCATGGTTTTGAACCAAAATTGTTAATCAGCGCGCACATACAAATTACATGCGTAGCAGTCAACAGTCGTTGATCAAGTGATTTTCAAATGCACATTAATTTTCCACAATGTATAGAGAGCGCTTGACTAATACGTGTGAGCAAATCTGTGAGAGAGCAATAAAGTCGGCCGCCCGCGGGCTAGGTAAAGCGCTTCACTGGTCTATGTGATCTTCTCTGAGGAGTTAATCAGCGCAACGATTATTGTCGACGCTACCCTACGCATACCCTGCCAGCCACGGCTAACCACTTTTCTCAAATATTTCAATACAACTACGCCCCTTCCAACCACGGCTAAGCCATCCACGGCTACCCGTATTTCAACACAACTACACATTTTTTCTCTATGCACTAACACCAACGCATATTTTCGGGTTATTTTTTGTTGTATGATCACATGTATACGTACGTGAGTGGGTTAAATATTCGCTCGGCCTAAGACACAAGATTTTTCTCAAATATTTCAATACAACTACCCATTTTTTCTCTATGCACTAACACCAACGCACATTTTCGGGTCATTTTTTGTTTACCTAAATGCGATGAAAAAAAGTTTCTTATATTTCTTGATTTATTTGAATAAGTGCGAAGGAGAAAACATAATTGTCAATAGTGCCAAAAGAAAATACCAAAAAGGGTAATAAAAAAACGATTGATCGTGCTCGTACAACAAGAAGGTAAGTAAGTGAATTTTATGTGATTTTTTTTTTTAAATAATTTGCAAATAATTACTTCATTTGTCATAGCATTGGAAATAAGAATGAATTGGAAATAGCAGCAGTAGTAATATCATCAGAAGCAGAAAATATCAATTGTTAAGTAAGTATGTGAAAAAAAGATTTTATCACTATTTTTATTTAATTAATCTTTGCGTTCAGAGTAAATTCTATTTTTATTTAATATATTTTATTTTTTTAGATAATATTGATCTTTTCTTTCAGATATTATTATCATTTTATACAATTAATCTTTCTTTTTCTCTAAGATATTACAAATTCAATGTAATTATTATTTATTTTCAGGTATCAATAACGTTTTTGTTTAATAAATCTTTTTTCAGATATGAATTATTTTTTAAATTAAATATATTTTTATTTATATAAATTATAATTAATTTTATGTAAATATGTAAAAAATAAAATAAAATAAAAATTTTTAAAATAAAAAAGTTTTGTTCGAAATTTTAAAAGTAGGAATCAAAAAATGCAACCCTTCATCAGCTGATTAAAAAGAGAAAATGCAACCCTGCATCAGCTGTCGATTGGCGATATTAGAACAGGACAGATATACTTTTTTTATATGACACTGCTGAATGAGCGCAACAGAGATGTATGATCACATGTATACATACGTACATACGTGTGAGGGGAAAAGTGGTAGCCACTTTTATCACTACTTTTGTACCTACTGTTTCACGAGTTTCCCTTCCACACTTCCATATGACCCCAAATGTAACGACCGGTTGACACATTTCAGACTGCACTTAACTCATATGTATCTTCGCATTGCCGCTGTTTTGCCGTAGTGGTGCCAAACATTTCTTCCTTTGCTATTAAAAAGTAGCTGAATTTTTTATTAAAATTGTACTTAAAGTTTAACCTTCTGTTAAAAAATACATAATACTAACTCCATACATATTCACTGAATTTACTTATAAATTAGAGACGCATGAGGTTTTCAGTTGTATATTTATTTTTTATTACACCGAGCGAATTTCTAATTTGAGATCGTCTGTAATCACTTCAATCCAGAAAAATCGACTAAACCCCATGATTCAATAATTGTTTTGTTGTTTTAAATATTAAATTTATTCACCAAACTAATAGGATATAACAAATTGACCAAATTGCAGGGAGTCTCACCACTCACCACACGAGATTTTTAACCAAAATAAAATATATCTGGTTGTTTCGAATTAAAAGTTTATTGTCTACGAATTACAAAAGGGATGTATTATAAATCTATTACGCTATATTATAAGTTTTATTATATATATAATTCGTCGATTCGGCGCGACAAACAGCCGATGTAAAAAAGCTGTCTGCTCGAGGACAGACGTTTTTGCTCGTTGGGCGCAGGAGAATTACAGTGGGTTGGTATCCTACGTGTGGTGATGTGTGCATATACCGCAGATTACCGGTGTGATGTATTGATTGTGAGGTCGGTGTGGACTGCTTTTTCCTGATGTAGAGTGTTGTATGGTGTATGTTTTAAATAACAGGAAGGGAAGCTTAACTCCTTTACAACGTATATTCAACGAGAATAAGAAAATAATTATAGACAAATAGTCGTACATAAGGGCAATCAAGATTTTATTTATTATTTTCCGAATATCCCCCATCTAGTAGTAGTAAGTAGTCTAGTAAGCGACTACAAATTAAAACAAGT
This sequence comes from Bactrocera dorsalis, assembly GCF_023373825.1. NCBI lineage: Eukaryota > Metazoa > Arthropoda > Insecta > Diptera > Tephritidae > Bactrocera > Bactrocera dorsalis. The sequence goes on from NW_026038138.1 coordinate 13,120, forward strand.
AAGGAAGGGCTAAGTTCGGGTATCACTGAACATTTTATACTATCGCATGATAAAGTGATAATCGAGATTTCATTATCCGTAATTTACATATTTTTTTATTTTGCTGTAAAATTAATTAGAATTAAATTCTGAGAGATTTACCGATATTTTGGGTGAAAAATTAAGTTAGTTTAGGTAGGCACTGAGTTCTTCGTGTTCGATATCAGGGACGTTGAAAAGTTATAGTCCGATCACGACAATTTTTCCACAAGGGATACCTCAGCTCAAATACCGTATTTGTGTAAAGTTTTATTCCGCTATCATCATTGGTTCCTAATGTATGTATATATTATACAGAGAAGGCATCAGATGGAATTCAAAATAGCGTTATATTGGAAGAAGGCGTGGTTGTGAACCGATTTCACCCATATTTCGTACATGTCATCAGGGTGTTAAGAAAATATTATATACGGAATTTCATTGAAATCGGTTGAGTAATTCCTGAGATATGGTTTTTGGTGCATAAGTGGGCGACGCCACGCCCATTTTCAATTTAAAAAAAAACCTGGGTGCAGCTTCCTTCTGCCATTTCTTCCGTAAAATTTAGTGTTTCTGGCGTTTTTTGTTAGTCGGTTAGTGCTATTTTAGTGATTTTCAACATAACCTTTGTATGGGAGGTGGCCGTGGTTATTATCCGATTTCTTCCATTTTTAAACTGTATATGGAAATGCTTGAAGGAAACGACTCTATAGAGTTTGGTTGACATAGCTACAGTAGTTTCGGAGATATGTACAAAAAACTTGGTAGGGGGCGGGGCCACGCCTACTTTTCCAAAAACATTACGTCCAAATATGCCCCTCTCTAATGCGATCCTTTGTGCCAAATTTCACTTTAATATCTTTATTTATGGCTTAGTTACGACACTTTATAGGTTTTCGGTTTCCGCCATTTTGTGGGCGTGGCAGTGGGCCGATTTTGCCCATCTTCGAACTTAACCTTCTTATGGAGCCAAGAAATACGCGTACCAAGTTTCATCATGATATCTCAATTTTTACTCAAGTTACAGCTTGCACGGACGGACGGATAGACGGATTTCAACTCTACTCGTCACCCTGATCACTTTGGTATATGTAACCCTATATCTGATTCTTTTAGTTTTAGGACTTACAACCGTTATGTGAGAAAAACTATAATACTCTCCTTAGCAACTTTGTTGCGAGAGTATAAACAGTACCCTTCGGCGTTAACTGTGCCCATATTTAGCCGTTCGAACACTCCATGAATTGGCAGAAAACCCCAAGTCAGAATTTTCTCTAACAACCCAGGTGTTAAAAACACAAACGAATTATCGCCTACATCTACTTGTATAAATTATTTTTAGGCACTTGTGTGCTTTATTCAGGCTCGATCAGAACTAACTTTAAAACATTCTTATTCTTAATTCTAAGCCTAAGCCGTCCTCACTGCCGCTGCCGTCGTCGCTGTCGTTGCTATGTTTTGTCAAATGCAGTGTCAGCGAATCCCACGATTACGCCGACTTGCGTGTAGTGTGAGTCGTTGTTTGTTTGCGCTATATTTGTGCTGCGCCAGCGGATCCCACGGCTACGGTAGTTTGTGAGTATCGCTTGTTGTTGCTTGTCGTTGGATCATAGCTCGGGCCGTTGGTCATGGATTGGTGTAGTGTTAATGTTCAGCATTGCCTGAAACGGATGTTAGGCAGACAATGCTGACTTGATATTTTGGTGGTTTGCGTTTCGAGTTAACTCCTCCCTTCCTAAGTGAGAATCGTCCACGATTCTCTCTGTGACCTCTCTTACTAAGACATTCATTGCCTTTTTCGCGGTGTGTTTTTTATATTTGCTTAGAGCAAGTCGCAAGATTACTAGGATAAAGATTGATGCTATCGTTACTATAAAAAGCAATGTTGTTGAGTTGACTTCTCCTCGAAGAGCGCCAATATGGTTGATATTTTCCGCATTCATTTCATGAAGATAGTTCAAACTCAGTGTCTCTATATGTCCTAAAAGATTGACTCTTTGAGCCGTTGGGGTGCCAGGAGTACGAGTAGGAGTATGATTTCGATTGTGATACTCGGTCCCATTTACCTTTATCGACTGATCGAAAGTCAAAAGGTAAGTACCGCTGACGGTTCTGCTATCTCCTTTTTCAACCTCTATCGTTGCTGTAGCATTGTTGATAATGACAATGCCGTCATCGATTTCTTTGATGCCCTTATCATGATTGGTAGTAGTTGAACAATTTGCTACAGCACCTGTGAATAGCTGCTGACAACAAGTGGGGTTGTTTGCTTCTTGCAAAAAGTTGCAAAAGTTGATTTTTCACATTTAACAGCATATGCTTCGTTTCCGCACTCAGCGACGGTATTAGTATCCCCAAAGTGTAGGACTCGTCCTTCGTGAGGCACGGCGAATAAACTATATTTTTTACAAACAATTTGAGGAATTGGATACTTAACTACAAAGTACAAATTATTCTTATTTTGTAAAACCTTAATGCTAGACATTCCTATTATTTCTATTATGGTTATGTTAGTCGAGTACTCATTGATAATATTATTGATATCACTATTATCTAATATTATTGGGTTCACTAGGTTCAACTTAGCTAGGGCTATTGAGATTGTGATTGATTGCAGTTCGAGGATTATTACTCTATTTCTTGCAAGTATTGTTTCGTAAAGATGACCTGTGTCTATTGCTTCCTTTCTTGTTGAGTTTATAATTGTATTTATTGTTTGCGCAATTTCCAAGATTTTTTGCTGAATATGCGTATTAATTTCGTACTGTCTGTTATTAGAGTCAATGAGCATATCCTGTCTGAGTTGTAGTCTTTGGAAATCGTCAAAGTCAGGGGTGCCGGCGACGACTTTTAGTGCAGTACCTAAAAAGTTTAAGCTTCGTGCCTGTCGATGGTGAATGTCAAAGGTTCGAAGTAAAGTCTCGATGTATTTTATGTCTGCTTCTACTATTTTCTTCATGTGTGTCAATGGGAAAAGGTCCATAAATCCTGCCGTCTCGTCGTTCAATGTTGCATATAGTGTCAAGTTGGTAAAGTGCGTCAAATAGCCATAATGTTCCCATACTATTGCGTTTCCGTCCAAAATTGGGATGTATTTAGTTGGAGTTGGTGTAGTCAGTTAGCTTTTGTGTTAAAGTGGTCGTCAATAGGAATGCCGATATTATCCTGTAATTTAAAATACAAGACTTAAAGTAATAAAGTGATTAATTAAGGTGGACGAAGGTTGTCTTTGTGAACCCTCCTCCCCTTTATAAGAACGGTGGTGCCTAGGTCCTGTTCGACTACTTCTTCTGTAAATAGTGTTGAGAGTTTATTGCCTAGCCTTCGATTAACTTTCACTAGGACCTTGTCGCCAACGTTATACGTCACATTCTGACGACCCTTATTATGGTATTCGCGATCACTGGCCTGTACTTTTTCGATACGATTTCGAACTAGTTCCGTAATGTTAGCTGAGCTGGGATGAAGGATGTCTATTGGTTTTTCGTGGGTTGTTGAATGAATTGTCTTATTATATTCTATGGTGGCAAGCAAAATCAAGTCAACAGTGTCATCGAGATTTCTTTCTAGTTTTAGACACCTAGCTATTTCAGTTAAGGTACTGTGGAAACGCTCCACTTGCCCGTTTGAGGTGCTATGCAGTGGAGGGGCGTTGGCGATTTCAACATTGTTGTAATTTAGCAAAGTTGATTTTATAGCATTTGAGTTAAGTGACTTTTCGTTGTCACAGTATATAGTTTTAACGTTTGGAAAAATGTTTGTTAGCTGTAGTATAGGTGGTTTTACGTCTATGATGGTTCTAGACGCGATTTTCTGCACTATAGCAAATTTAGAAAACTTATCGACGCAAGTTAGAAAATATTTCTGGTCCGTTGAGAAAATATCGACGTGTAATATTTCACCAGGATTACATGGAACCGGTGTTGCCGCAATAACATGCTTCTTTGGATGTCTAATGTATTTAGACTTTGAACATATTCGGCAATTTGCTACTACTTCCCTTGCCTTTTTATTCATCTTCGGGAAAAAATAGTCAGCCAAGATCTGCTTAACATTTTCTTGCGCTGCCCTATGAGCTCTGTTGTGTTCAGCAAATATAATTTCTTGTTGATCACTTTCGCTGAAGATGTCCGTAACCATCTTTTCGGTATGACGGAATGTTACGTTGGGGTGAAGTTCTACCAGTCGGTGTTGAATTTTTGCCAACACTGGTAGGCTGCAATGTATTGCGTTAACTACGTCATCTTTAATGACTTCCTGCAGCGTTTTTAGTAATGACTCTACGTCGCAAAATGAAATTACATGTCTGCTTTTTGAACCAAATATTATAAAGGTCTGTTTTGACTGGCTTTCGCTTTCTTGAAGAATTATCTGGTTTCTATAGCAATTTACGGGTTTATCCACCGTGTCTATAGTGTAGGTCAGTGACTCCTCACTGTGCATGGTGGCGCAGTCGGAGTTTGCCTCCATTTCAATTCCTACCATATTCATGTGCTGTCTGGACAACGCGTCAGCGACATGGTTTTCCTTTCCTGGTTTATAGAAAATTTTTGCGTTGAAGCTTTCTATTAGAGACTTCCATCGTTTGATTTTTGCGTTCGGGTTTTTATCAGAAACTGCGAACGTCAAAGGCTGGTGGTCAGTGTAGATATTCAACTGGTTAACACCGTACAGGTAGTTCCTCAAAGTGTTAAGAGCCCATACGATCGCCAAGAGTTCTCTTTCATTTGTTGCCAAATGCTCTTCTCTATCTCTAAGTGTTCTTGAGATCATGGTGATGGGTTTTTTCTCTTGTGAAAGGACGACCCCCAAGCCCCTTGAGGATGCATCGGTTGTTAAGTCAAAAGGTTTAGTGAAGTCGGGATATGCTAACGTGACATCTTCTGATGCCAGAATTTCTCTAAGTTTATTAAATGCATCTATACCTTCTGGTGCTAGTTGAATTTTAATTTTTTTGGACTGTGTGGCACTTACTTTGCCATTTTCTCCCTTTAGCATATCAGTCAGAGGTTTTGCAAGGCTGGCAAAATCTTTAATGAAACATCGATAGTAGCTAGCCAATCCAAGAAAGGAACGTAGTCCTCGAAGAGTGGTTGGCTGCTCATAACATTTAATTCCATTGACTTTATCGGGGCTTGTTTTCACACCTCCCCTTGAGACAACAAATCCTAGGTATTCTACCTCGGTCTTGAAGAATTTCGATTTTTCGGCGGATATTCTCATATTTGCTTCATAGAGACTCCGCAGCACCCATTCGATATCTTTCAAATGGTCTTCTGCCGTTTTTGAATAGACAATTACGTCGTCAACGTAAACGTGGCAGGTTTTGCCAATTTGCTCCCTGAGGACATCGTCGATTGCTCTCTGGAAGATGCTTGGGGCGTTTCTTAGCCCAAAAGGTAAACGACAAAATTCGTATTTACCGTTGTTAACGGAGAAAGCGGTTTTCTCCCTGTCTCTTTCCGCTAACTCGATCTGGTGAAACCCAGATTTAAGATCGAGGGTGGTAAAATATTGTGCACCTCTTAAGTTTGACAAGATTACCATTGCGTTTGGCATAGGGTATTTATCTTCGACTGTGACCTCATTCAGTTTCCTGAAATCAATCACAAGACGTTTCTTCTTATTTCCCGTTTGATCTACTCCCTTCTTATCAACGACCCAAATTGGGTTATTATAAGGGGACCTTGAGGGTCGAATGATACCATTGACGAGAAGTTCAGCCACTTCTTTGTTTACAAAGTCGGCTACACCCATAGGATATGGGTAAAGTCTCGAGTAAACCGGTTCATCGGTTTTTGTTCTGATTGTACCAATTATATTAGTATTGAAGGGTAGTGACTCGTTAGGGTCAGCAAACGCCTTATTTCTACTTTTGATAATTTCACAAAATTGCTCACGAACTGAAGATGGAATTTCTTCACTTTTTATGTCGATAAAGTTTACATTTTTACATTCATGGAACAAGAGCTTCTCAGTTCCAGAATCGTGCTTTATTGTACTCGTACTGAGGTCTATTTGGGCGTTTACCTGATTGAGCAAATCGAGCCCAATTATGCCGTCGAATGTTGTTATATTTGGTAGTATAAAGAAATCTGCAGTTACGCCAAACATCTTAATTCTACACTTTTGTGTTACAGGACTATTGCCATGCAAAGATTTTACTATAAATGGTGTGGACGCTGGAATTATATTTTTTAGCTCAGGTATTGGCTTGATATAATTTTTCGAAGCTCCTGTGTCCACTAATAATTTAATTTTTTTTCCTCGATAACCTACTCCTCGCTCAATCCACGGGAGTAGGGACTTCCCCCTAAAAAATTCAATTGCTCCTCCTCGAGATCTTCAGTTTCATCTTCGGCTTCCTGATTATAAGTTACCTCACTAACCTTTTCTTGATTTAAGGTATTAATGCGTTGCATCTTTGGTCCAGTAACCCTATCTGAATCTGCCTGTCGTTTTCCCTGCTGTTGATTTGAACTATAACCCTGTCTACTGTTACTTTGATTCTGTTGTTGGTATTGGTTGGTTCTCTGTGATGGTTCCCTACGCCAATTTACATTTTGTCTTAGTCTTGAAACCGATGGGTCAACGTCCATGGGGGTCACTTGTTCTTGCTTGTTAGTCCTAGTATCATTTGTTCTGTGCTGTTTATTTGTAAAATGCGGATTTTTTTGTTGCTGTTGCATCTTTTTCTCCGAATTATTGTTTATTCCTACTTTATATTGGTCTTCAATAGACGTTGCGAAGTTTGAAGCAAATAAGTACCTTTCCCTATTTGACTCCACCTCCTGGGCTAATGCCAGAGCGCTAGGTAGGTCTTTAGGGCGAGAGGCAAATAGTATGTCACATAAAGGTCTTTTAAGGCCTGATATAAAAACTCTTAAAGCGTCCGCTCTATATTTTTCGCAAATTGATTCTGATACTTGACCCTCATGGGTCATTATGGTTTTATTCGTGAGGAGAGTTAATATTTTCTCAACCTCGTCGAAATATCGAAGCACAGATAGGTTACCCTGACGTAAGGTGGATAATTGCTGTTCAATTAAATATATCGGTCGCTTGTCTGCGTACGTAAAGTCTAGTCTCGCGATTATTGCGTCGAAATTCAAAACAGTGTTGAAGGATGCCAAAATGGCATCAGCAGAAGCTTTTATTTTATTCCTAATTATACCAACTGCTTGGTAGTGTCTAGAGCTTCCCTGGTAACTTCTGAAACTTCATAAGATGCATGGGCAGCTTGTCGCCAAGACACATATGTACTGATTTGTCCGTCAAATTCTGGTAATGATTTTACCAGGTCAAGTGGTTCGTCACACCTTACGTTCGGTAATATTTTTACCGGTTAGTATACTTTTGGCGTTTGACCAGTTGTAGTCAATTGCTCCGTTAATCGTTGGAGCTTAACCTCGAAAGTCTGTCTTTGTTGTTCAAGAGCGCTTGAGATGGCTGCTTGAACCACTGCGGTTACCTGATTTGAATCCATTTTACTGGTCACCTGTAGTTTTATAATTCTTTCTAAGAGGTTTTCTAATTCTGAGTCACTCATAAACTTGGAAATTAAAATTGAATAGAACTTGTAACCGTTCTTATAGTCGAATCAATCAATCACACTCTTTTGTTGATATGGCTAGATAATTTCAGTTATTTATTACAATTTTCTTCACAAATTCTGTTTCTAAGCACAATGTTTTTTGAGAAAAGATTACACTGTTTCTTCAATCAATCACACTCTTTTGTTGATATGGCTAGATAATTTCAGTTATTTATTACAATTTTCTTCACAAAATTTTATGATTAGCTTCTTATATTTCTAAAATAAATTCCTTTCCGTCTACTTTGAAAACTTAGTTTTAATTCAAAGGAAATTATAATGTTTTTATTTTAATGAGCACTCTACTTACAATATTCGAAACATGATTTTATTATAAACTGCTTTTTGATGAATCCTCGGATCCTTGGAGTCCTTGTAGGATTGTAGCGATTCTTTGTGAGTCCTTGGGTCCTTTGAAGTCATTAAAGGCACTCCACCGCAAAATACCTTGGTGATTTTTACTTTCTGGAGAATCCTTCGTATCTTCTTTACCCGGTTGGGCGCCAATTATTTTTAGGCACTTATGTGCTTTATTCAGGCTCGATCAGAACTAACTTTAAAACATTCTTATTCTTAATTCTAAGCCTAAGCCGTCCTCACTGCCGCTGCCGTCGTCGCTGTCGTTGCTATGTTTTGTCAAATGCAGTGTCAGCGAATCCCACGATTACGCCGACTTGCGTGTAGTGTGAGTCGTTGTTTGTTTGCGCTATATTTGTGCTGCGCCAGCGGATCCCACGGCTACGGTAGTTTGTGAGTATCGCTTGTTGTTGCTTGTCGTTGGATCATAGCTCGGGCCGTTGGTCATGGATTGGTGTAGTGTTAATGTTCAGCATTGCCTGAAACGGATGTTAGGCAGACAACGATGACTTGATATTTTGGTGGTTTGCGTTTCGAGTTAACTTATATCTATCGTATCGTCCTGTCTGAAAGTCTCAGTCTTCCACAAGCATACGAGTCACTAGTATAAGGAACATTTCCTTTAAGGGGGTAAGGTTTGTTTCGTCGAAAAAATACATTTTTTTCATGAATTTTTTTACAAAAAATTATTGCTGTAGGTTTATTTAACTTATTATTATATGAAAGTACAACATTTGAAGGATACTTAAAAAAAGTTTTATCGAAAAATAGCGAGGAATAACGGATTTATCGTCGATCTCTGCAGGCACCTCGAAAAGAAGTTTTTGTGCGGTGACCACCCTCAGCATCACTGGATCATCTGAAACCAAAAAATCAAAATGCTTTCTTTAGTTTATTAGTTTATCTTTCAGTTGACGTCGAGTTTTTTTTTTTAAATTTTTCAGTTTTTGGTAGCATTTTCAAGCCAAAATGACGATTTTAGACGAAAAAATCGACTTATTTGTTATTGTAAAATTGCTAGTAATTAAAACTTTTGGAAAAACTCGACGTCATTCGAGAGCTATATATATGTAGAATATGTGTACAAAAAACGATCGATGCAGTAGTTTTTTCTGTAGGCTGGTCACCGACTTTAAAAATTACATATTTGGGAAAATCGATTCAAAGTTCTCGCCGCTCAGCGCGGGTAGCTGGAAGGCGCGCAAACCTAAGTTAGAGGTACCGTTATTCAACCTGCTTTAACTTCGTTAATTTTTCTCCGAATGACCTAACACAATATTCTTGAGATGTTGGGGGGGTAAAAAGCTTTGTGACATCACATTTCAAAATTTGTGATACGTCCTCCCATCTGAAACAAGTTCCATATCATAGTTATTGCCCTAGTGCCTAGTCATACTTATTTAAAATATCGTGTAGCATATGTGGCCTATAATTTTCTTCATATAAAGACAAACAAACACCAAAAAAAATCAAGAGCTGTTACCTATCGCGAAAATTCGTCCTCACAGAATTGCGGCTAGACGTGCGAGTTAAAGAAAAATAAAAGTCCACGAGTAAGAATTATATGTCTTTATTCTTTGACATCCGAAACTACAAATCCCAATTATTTCTAAGTGCTTAGCCTATTTATAGTAATGAGTAAAATATTTTATATCCGCTATCCTTACAATTTGTTGTTTGCTTCATCGGACCATTTAACGGTCGCTCTTTAGTTTGTTCATCACTGCTATGACAACAACAACATAACCTACAAACATTTGTCAGGTGATTTGGCGGTTGTCCTGATCGCCAATGAATGCATTGTTGCTGCACATGTTGTTGTCAAGCAAGTGTCTTTATTATTTGTTGTAGCATTATTTTGTATTACGTTTTATTGGTTTTCGTTTAGCGGTGCATGTACATATACATATGTATGTTTATATTTAAGTAATTATGTGTAAGTATATAATAAGTATGTTTGTAAATTATTTATATATATATATATATATGTATATATATGTACATATGTACATATGTACATGTATGTACATATAACTCCCCCAGGGCTGCTTAAAGAACTACCCCATATTCTTTTTATTTATTTATATACATATTTTTTTTTTTTAAGCTAAGTTTACTAACTATTTTGATTATGTATTAATTCATGTATTTTTATTTTCGATTAAGCTTAAAATAAAGAACAATTTGAAAATTATGTCCATATGTAAATAGCTTAACTTATCTAATATTTGAATGATATTGGTGTAAGTGAATAAGGTAAAAGATATGTAGGTTTTTCATATTAAAAATGTATTTTTTTTTTTTTTTTTTTTTTTAAATTATGTAAATATATGTATGTGTACGAAAATTTTTGTTTATTTATTTTTTAACTCGCAATCTTAATCCATGTCTCCTGCTAGTGCTATTATGCTTGAATTGTCATCAACAATAGAGTCATTAGTATCTCGAGTTTCATTTTTTTCATGTTTCAAAGGCCTTTTTATATTAGATAAATGGACGTTGCTTAGTGGGTTTATTCTAAAGTAAGGTTTGTCTTTGTGCCGCACTCTTTTATAATTTTTAATTGGACCTATTTCTCTACCTTCCTTATAGTCTTCTCTGGTTTTATTTCTTTTATTTATTACTCTTTGTTTTACTTTATTTATATTATCATGCAAGATTTTTGGATCAATATTATTTTGAGCCATTCTTGGGGAACATTTTATAGTGGAATGGAATCGGTCATTGTAATTACCCATGGCTAGCTGCATCCGCATTTCGGTTGAGAGACTTGGGTCATCAATTCCCGTTAGCTTTTCTTAAGTATGCTTAAAGTTGATCCTGTGTCTACTAGTGCTATCCATTGTTTATTAAATAAAGTAATTTTTATATATATTTTTGTAAAATCCGAGGCTAATTTAAAAAAAAAAAATTCTTCTGTATCGTTTCTTTCTTCTTCAGTATGACTTACTGTATCTACTTCCATTGGAATAACTGATTGCCTGGTTTGCTGTGTATTATTATTATTATAGCTATTATTATTACGTCTATTGGAACTGCCAGGATTTGGCCTTTGACTATTTAATTGATTAGAAAATGAAAATGAAGCTTGATTGGTAAAATTTCCGCTATTACCCCTACGAAGGTTATTATTAGTAACTACATTTTGGCTAGAAGGTCTGCTGATACTATTTTGATCCCTAAAACTACTTGTATTATTTTGTTGATAGCTTTGTTCGCTGTTAAATTGATTTTGAAATTTATTGCTTGAATAGTTTTTTGAATTATTCTTTATTAAAAAAAAAGTATTTAAATTTCCTTCATCCATTCCTATGAATTCATGAATGGTAGCCTCAGTACTGGCTAAACTAATCATATTTCTAATTGCATATGCAAAAGTTCCAGAAGCTAACTGTTTAATCCTTTGGATTAACATTCCGGAAAAAATCTCCCTCATCGTTACACCATTATCATCAAATGCACAAAATTCAGTTATTTCATTTATAATGGCTTTCACTTTTTTGCTTAAATCTAAAATAGAACTTACTCTAAGTAACGTTATATCCCTAGTTAACTGCATCTGGTCCTTTGATGATTTGAAGTGCTGCTTCAACTTCTTCTTGCAAGTATCCCAGTCTGCTGGTCTGTCCAGTTGCAAATAATTTTTGGCATCTCCTTGTATTTTCAAGTCGAACACAATTTGAAAAGTTAATTCTTTCTGCGACTCATAATCCAGCATAACTCGATCAACTGAGTTAATAAATGCAGGTAGCATTTTCGATTCACCATTGAAAGGGGGTAAATATTTTAAATCCCTTTCAATTTTATTTCTTAAGGATGTTGATTGCTGCGCCGCTGATTGGGCCAAAAGCCTTGTGATCGCACTAAGGCATTGAGCCATGGTAGCGTTATCTGGCAAATTTTCATCAGCCATTGTTAAATTATTTATTTTTGTACTACGTTGTAAAAAGTTTTTGTAGATTTTAAAGTTTTTTTTTAACTTTTTTTTTTGATTCAAAAACCAAGAAGTCACTACTTTCAGAGTTCACAATACTTTCAAGAGCAATATAATTGCTCAAAAACTTTTTGCCTTCACTTTGTTTAAGGTTCACCGTGGTAAAAAGTATTTCGGTTGATTCATTAGTTTTATAAACTTTATAATGTGAATTTAATTTGTTCAAAGTTTTTGCACTCGCACAGTTTCTTATATTTTTCTTTTTTTTATTTAATAAATGTTCACTGTCTGTGTTGTTTCTGCAGCAAAAAATATGCCTTTGTTTTCAACACTTTTTATTTCTTTAATTGTTTAAATTTTTTATAAAATTAACTTTTTATTGCCTGCGTTGTTTCTGCGGTATAAATTTTAAACACCTTCGTTTTCAACACTTTTAGGCTATAGCAGTAACCGACTGCGCCAGTTAAAGAAAAATAAAAGTCCACGAGTAAGAATTATATGTCTTTATTCTTTGACATCCGAAACTACAAATCCCAATTATTTCTAAGTGCTTAGCCTATTTATAGTAATGAGTAAAATATTTTATATCCGCTATCCTTACAATTTGTTGTTTGCTTCATCGGACCATTTAACGGTCGCTCTTTAGTTTGTTCATCACTGCTATGACAACAACAACATAACCTACAAACATTTGTCAGGTGATTTGGCGGTTGTCCTGATCGCCAATGAATGCATTGTTGCTGCACATGTTGTTGTCAAGCAAGTGTCTTTATTATTTGTTGTAGCATTATTTTGTATTACGTTTTATTGGTTTTCGTTTAGCGGTGCATGTACATATACATATGTATGTTTATATTTAAGTAATTATGTGTAAGTATATAATAAGTATGTTTGTAAATTATTTATATATATATATATATATGTATATATATGTACATATGTACATATGTACATGTATGTACATATAACTTGCGCGAGAGATTCTCTATTTAATGAATGATGACGATGCTTTATGGATGAAAGAAGACGATGTTGATACGAAATATGTTCCTGACATACAAATTCAAAACGAAATTGTAGTGCCTGATTTACCACTAATAAATGATATAAAGGAGTGGGTCAAAAGTCCATGGACACAAGATGATTTAGTTTTGTATTTTTAATTAGCATAATTAAGTATCTATTATTTCTTGACTAGTCATTCGTTGTTTCTATACTTTAACATTTAACTAAATATTGATTTTATTAAAGAGTATTCAATAAATATAAGAATAAATAGAATACCCTTTTTTTATTTTTTGATGAATCCATAAAATTGGAAAATGTGTGACGTAAGGACATGGGGTGAGAAAGTCCTTAAATTCGTGTGACGTAATTTATGGACGGCCCCTAACATAAATTTCCTTAAATTAGAAAACGAAATCAACATCGGCATTATTCCCCATAACAAAACAACAAATTATATCCTCTGTAACAAAACTTTTATTCCCTAGGATGGCTTTCGTCAATTATGATACAAGCGAAAATCCTAATATAAAAATTGGGGGCAGACGGAACCGACAAAGACTAACAAGTAAAACCACTTCGTTTATCAAAGTGGTCCCAATTCACAATATTTCACAGACATAATTTTCAAGAGTAACGTTGTTATGATATTTAATAATGGCAGGATGTATTGCAGATGTTTGAAGTGGTACAAGTAATATATGCAAAATTAGCCGGAAGATCGAAAATATTTCTAAGTATTACATGTAAGGGAGCCAAGCTATTATTGATGCGATTCAATCCATTTTTGGCATACAGATATATTTTTATCAGAAACGAATACTTTTCGAATTTCTATAATAAAAGGTTCAAAAAAGAAATGGGATTCACATATTCGGTTTCTGGGGGCTTCATGATAAAAAAGTTTCCAAACAAAAACTATGACAGCATATAGCTGTAGTAGATAGTAATCCGACCTAAACAATTTCTTCGGAGATTGATATCTCTTTAAATGAAAAAGTTGTTCGTACAATAACTTATTCCGATCATTCAGGTAGTACAGTAATGGTTCGAGGTTACCAACAAATAGGCAGCAGCCAGCTTCTTGAGAAGAAAAGTACGTGTGCAAAATTGCATGTTGATGCTTAAAAAACTGTGGGACTAGTTCACGACCTTTGCAAAAATGGAGATGCATCAAGCTATGTATTACCTGAAAAAAGTGAATGACGTAAATAGCTTTAGCAACATATTGCGGTTAAATTATCCAAATTGGCACCTTTACTAGTTCAAAATACTTTTTGGCTTATATTGCCTAATTTTTGCGAATTTCGAGACTTGGTATAAATAGCACAATAGTGAGCGTCAAACCAATTACTACAAAAATCCAAAATGTTTTTACCTACAAAACCATCTACATCTGTGATATAGAGCTCGTGTTATTAGAGCTCGTATTTAAAAGTCAAATATTACGAAAGTATTATTTTAGGAGATTTGATTTATCACAGTAAGAAGTTATTGAACTATTTCCGGTGATATGAAAAATATCTATACCAGTTATTTGGAAAATTTTCCTTCATTTTGTGAGCCCTGGTATTACTTATATATTTTTTAAGAACAATATTATATTATAGCAATAAAACCTTAAACCAGTTATCGAGACTACTAGCCATCTTGTCCAGAACTGAAGTCTTTTTAAAATAATGTTAATGAAGTGGATTGGCAAAAGAGCGGTTACAGCTTTATCTAGCTTCCATGATTCGAATAAAATTATCAAGGTGAATCAACTGCAAGGGAATGGGAAAAATCGATAATCCGGAGATTATACCGGTTTAATTAATAATAATAATGTAAACTCAATAGGAATTCAATAGGAAAGGACGCAAATGGAGGCACAGAATATTGTTTCACTTCCGTTCAGTTCCTTGAAGTTGCAGTTGTTAATACTTTTATCATCGCCAGAAATACAGGGAACTAATTACAATATAAGGTCTTCAAAATCGATTTATTTTGAACCCTATGAAAATCTGGTTCATATTTAACACCTATTTTAGCAAAGTAAAATAAAAGAAAAATTGTAGTTCGGATAAAGAAAAATAAACCGTTCGTAGATCCAAGTACACGATTCTCATCATCTCACCAACCAGTCAGAATCAATCAGTCTGTGAAAATTCAGTGGTACATTGTCCACGGGAGTTTGCTTTCCAAATCGCGCTAAACTTTACTAATACAATTCTAACATTCGTACAATAATTTGCAGATAATATATATGTATGTATAAGAATGTATGTAGATTAATTGAAGCTTAGGTGACAGCTCAATACTAACAATTTTTCATAATGGCAGTTCGCAGAAACCTTAAGCAAATTATTTTCAGTACAATTAGCTATATACATACACACTATATATATATATATACATATATATGTATATATACTATATACACATACACTCTGAGGACACCGTTTTGATTCAATTGAGGATTGAAAGCTGAATCGAAGAAGGTTTGATGGCCATCACGACGGAGGATTTTTCCAAGTGCTATGATGACTGGAAAATTCGTTGGCATAAGTGTATTGTAGCGGGAGGGGATTATTTTGAAGGAAATGAAATGGACAAAATTCACCTTTCAATTTGATCACAGTAGTACGAGTATATGCATACATATATTTATTTATGTGGGTCAAAAAAATTCGAATGTTTTTTTGTTTGCTTTATACTTTGAAAAATTGGTTAATGACACCACTAAGAAGGGCTCTCAAGTGTGAGCTCTTAATTGTAACGGGAAGGTAATACTATCTACTCATACTTGAAGATCCTTTCTTGGAGATGTCTATCAACTAGTTTTTCAGTGTACGAAAGAAAAAAAATTCGTTATTTTTACCCACCCTATAATGTACGTATGTATTTGTCATCGGGCTTCCGCAAACAATATGAAACTTAAAGTTCAAGTTTCTAAATAAGGCAGTTTCTGCGGACACCTACTATGTCTGTACTTACAAATATTTGCGCTCACAAGTTGATTCTGCACCTCGATTTAATATTAAATCGCATTAATACACTTATATCTATAAAAGAGTTCTCATAGATTTCCGCTTTCTTGGAATATTTACTTTTCTTAATTCTTCAGTAATCCTATATTCAAAACCCCTCTAGTGAATCGAAGACAAAAGTATTGAGTTACTTTTTTAATACAAAACATCATTTAAATTAGTTACATATGTGTATTCTTGACCTAAATGTTTAAGTTCGTTCTAGTACTGTTAGTATTGCTAGTTTAATTCTCAGGTTCTCTCAATATTACATCGTAGCTTTTACTAAATACTCATTAAGAAAATGAAAAATGAAATGTTTGAAAAGAAACACTTATCCAGTGGAAAATATAAATTACGTTTTCATTATTTCGTCCTTTAACAGAATTACATATATGCGTATTTCTCAAAACAAATATAGTAGATCTAAATAGGTACATATATAACTATTAACACTTGTTTTAAATTTTTACATACAATTTATTTTGGGACAAAGTTGCTAAACAATTTTTTTTCGATAGTTTATATTTCCAAAAATATTTTGTGGAATCGGCAAGATCGTATCTGGAATATTTTTTGAATGGCAGCGTTCTAAGAACAACCGCTCGGATGTACAAACATATATAATTGAAATTTTAAACGCGTTTTTCTCGAAACAACATTTTTCAAAATTGTTGATATCATAACTCATACATTTACTATACGAGTACAATGACCTACAATCATTTTGATTGATTGAAAATTGTCAATTTGCCATTAAAAAAACGACAATTTTTTACCTAAAAGAATGCGTTTTTTTTTAATTACGCCATTTTGTTAATTTTTAATATTTTTCAAAGATTGTAGGGGTCATTGTATAGGAAAAATCTTTTAAGTTTAATAAACGTTCAGAATTTTTTTGTTTCAGCTACTCATTAGGCCGGAATCATGTCAGTAGTTGGGACACTTTGTTTTTTGCCACCTCCGAAGACAACACAAAACTCCGTTATTTTTCAACAATTTTTCAAAAATAAATCTTAAAATATAACTGAAAATATACTCTATTACGTTCAAGGAAGTTCGAAACATTCAATCGAGTAATTTCTTTGAAAAAATTCACGAAAATCTCCTAATCTTTCATACGTTACACTGGTATCTGAAAATACATTCATCATGTTTATGTTTAATTTTTGAAAATTTATCATGTACTTTACATACATACATACATACATATATTGTCGTTACATTTTTATAATATTATAACACCGACATTTGTTTGTTTAGTTCTTCGATTAATCTTAGTAGTAGCGTATATTATATTTACTATAGACAATTCTCACTGGGCTGCCAATATGAGTAAGCCTGTAATGCATAGTAAGAAGATACCGCAACAGCACCAATACCACCAATTATGAAAAATCGAAGCCACATGCGCTTGCATCGATTGTATGGTTGAATGTCTACTTATTGGCACATAAATAGTTACAGCAGTTGATGATGCTACTGTCTCCTCCATTATCGTAGCTAGTTTGGTGATGTTGATACCGCCCGGTATGCGGTATGCGGGTAATTTCGAATATTTGCGCTACAGTTGGCGGCTTTTTGCTAAAAGTAGCTACCTTTTGTTGTCATTAATGTTTGCGGCTAAAGCGGCAAAATGCGGCTCTACTTGTCAGTAAGTGCGAGTTTTCTTGTTGGCATATTATAACATACCAATGAATTTGTTGATGTCGGTCTATCTTTATAGAAGCGGATATATCGATTATAACAGAATCAATACGAAGAAATTAGTTTGTAGGGATTTACCTTTTTTAGCATTTGAAAGATACCAATTGTGGGGCTTATATTAGTATCCACAATAGTTGCCGGAACTGTAAATGGGGGTGTGTTCCAGTTTCTCAACGGCACTGTTGGTAAAATTCATAATGAGTTTTATTCGTATAATAACGTGTTAATTATTGGATTATCAATTTTAAAGTAGTTTAATATCAAAGGTTAATGCACTTCCGGCTAACTCCAAACATTTACGTTGGTCAATAAGTGTGATATTAGGCGTGTTTTATTTGACCAGCAAATTAAGCTATTAGTTTATTTTGTATGGAAGACTTAGCCAACATAATTATGTTGGTTTGCCATAAGCTATCGTAGCTTGTATATTGAACTAGAGGCATTGCCAGTTCATCGCTCTTTTTCATTCACAATAGCAAGGTTTTCCCAAAAAAAGGAGCTGGTAAAGCGACAAACCTCATTTTGACAAATGAAAATATAAACAAACAAAATTGCAGATTTTCTGGATGAGTATTAAGTTAAAATTAAGACAAATATGAGCACTTGTTTTTAGTTTTTGGTATTATAGACCTCAAATAACTAAAATAAATATATTTGTTTGGCATATTAATATTCCGTTTACAAATTTGAAATTTCAAACTAAATTGTATATCACCGATTGTTCTTGTCCGCATTACCAACCCAATTCATTTTTAAGCGAATATATGGAATAAGTAAAGTACATTTTATTTGTCCATGATTTAACTATTAGCTTGTGATGGTCAAATAAAACACGGCTATTGTATTTAAATTAAGTGGACTTATGACATTTTTC
Organism: Bactrocera dorsalis; assembly: GCF_023373825.1. Classification (NCBI taxonomy): domain Eukaryota; kingdom Metazoa; phylum Arthropoda; class Insecta; order Diptera; family Tephritidae; genus Bactrocera; species Bactrocera dorsalis. The sequence goes on from NW_026038138.1 coordinate 31,617, forward strand.
TAGATCTTGCTCTAAACACCATAACCTAACATAATAGGGATATTCGCTTGCTCTTGCAAAACCCTTGCACGGTGCAAGAATTGCATATATTTCCTCTTGGTGCACCGGCACAACAACAAACACACGCAGAAATTTATTTGCAATGGCAGTAAAATATGTCAGACCAAAACCCATGTATATTTGCGTGCAATGTCACGCAAAAATATAATTGCAACCCTGTTTTGGCTGTCATTTTACATAAAGACATATTTCGACATTAAATTGTTGAGGAAGGTAAATTTTAACAGTTTTTATAATTTCTATTCAAATTATAAAAATTTATTACAGTTTTTTTTTGTTAAAAATTTATGTAGAAGGTGCGCCAATTCACAATAGCCATGCATAATAGTCATTCACAATAAATTGACCGAATCAGCCGTTCATATATCACTAGATTCTGCAATGGGTGCTATCGTGCCCTTGTACATTTCGGTATAGTATTTTTGCAATCTGCAATCTTGCAAGAGCAAGCGAATACTCCAAATGTTTTCTGATAGATAGAATTAATTTTTCCAAACATACCCAATATATTAAATATAACCTCTTTGGTAGAGTCCAGTTGTTAATTTTTTTATTACGAGTATGTTAATATACTCATACATACATGTGACTGATAAGTGATACATTTTCAGCTGTATTCAATGCTTACTTTGTCTGTGGCAACCGCTAAGGTTAGACGTGTTTTACAAGTATGAGTATGGCAATGTTAGTTTATTAAAAAAAAAACCTTATAGGCCGTTGTTTTACAAAAAAGATGAAAATCACTGAAGGAGCTAAAGGCTATCCCCAATTATATTTTATATCGAACACGAAGCAAATTGTTTGATGCTTAAGATAGTGTTTTGAAATATTGTCGTATATATGTATGTTTATGAGATATGTACAAATTTCGTTTCTAGAATTTTCATTCGATTAAATTTTCCTACATTATTAAATAAAATTATTTAACTTTGTACTTGTCCACCACTTAATTAAAATTTTTCTCTTTGTATATGTGCTATGTTTAAAAGTACACTAGGGGTATTCTCTTGCTCTTGCAAAACCCTTGCACGGTGCAAGAAACGCAGACTTTTCCACCTAATACAACGGCACAACAACAAACGCGCAGAAAAATATTTACAAGGACTGTAAAATACGTCAGACCAAAACCCATGTTCATTTGCGTGCAATACCAAGCAAAAATGTAATTGCAACCCTGTTCTGTCATTTTACTTAAGGAGTTAGGGGTAGTCAGAATTTTCAAAAATTATTTTTTTTTGCATTTTCGTGTGTGTATTATCTTAAAAATATTCTCTGAAAATTTCACGTTGATTTGATAGTTAGTTTTTGAGTTATTCGACAAATAACAAAGAGAGCTCGGGCACTTCAAACCGCTCAGTAAGTAGATTTTAATGAAATTTATCCAGCTTTTAGAATACATAATAAACTCGGGCCTGATCGAAGGATTTTTATTTTTTCGAAAATTTCGTTTTTTAAGGCCAATTAACTGTTGATTATTTTCCCAAAAGTCTGCCATTTTTTTTTTAATTTTTGAAATCAATTAACTGTTGATTTTTTTCCCAAAAGTCTGCCATTTTTTTTTAATTTTTGAAACAAAAAACATCCTTCGATCAGGCCCAGGATTATCCATTTATAAAACTAATTTTTTTTGTCTGATTGATTTTAGATGAATCTCCAAGAACTTATGGTTGTCACCGCAAGTCCCTTTTTTTTGGAACTGGGTCAACACAAACAACTATAACTTTGGAAATTAAATTCTTTTTTTTTTGAAATTTTCGTGACTTCAAGTCAACACATTCTATAATAATGCCATATTACTACTTTTGTAAAATAACACGATTTAATATTATAGCAAACAAAAAATACTGAAAGTTCTCATTTTTTCGTGCCTCTGACTACCCCTAACCCCTCAAATACATATTTTGACGTTAAATTGTTGAGGAAGGTAAATTTTAAAATGATTTTATAATTTCTATTTAAATTATAAAGATTTGTTACCGTTTTTTTGTTAAGAATGAATGCAGACGGTGCGCCAATTCACAATAGCCATGCACAATAGCCATTTACAATAAATTGACCGAATCGGCCGTTCATATACAATATCACTAGATTCTGCAAAGGGTGGTCTCGTGCCCTTGTATAGTATATTTCGGTATAGGATTTTTGCATTTCTGATATGAATAAGGGGTTACATGGGTTTCACAGTTTCAAAAAATCGAAATTTTTTTTTTTGTCTTTTTAAATTCTATAACATCTCTAGAATATTGACCTAAATTTGCAAGTGGATCCGACTAATGGTTTCGGAGATACAGCCTTGCAAAGGTGAACGCTCGCGGGTAGCTAGGCTAAGTGCGCCGTCTTCAAACGCTTTTTTCTCAAAACTGTGTTTTCAAAGTCGGTTGTCAAGATTTCTCGCGAACTTCTCAACCGTTCTTGATGAAATTTTACACAGGTCTTCAAGATATCATTTACAAGGTTTTGAACGAAGGATTTTTTTTAATTACAACTATTTAAAAAAAAATGTCGAGAAATTTTCATCGAAATTTGCATTTTTTTTATAAAAACATCTTCCAAAATTCCAATTTTCATTTTTTTCCTTCGTCCAATACCTAGTTTATTGTTTTTACTAAAACACGTATTTTTTATTTTTATTTCAGACGATCCTGAAAGAAGTTATGCTGACAACGTGGATGCACCTTTTTTCCGAGGGACTGCCGGAAATGGCGTCGTAATGACTGCCATTTTGATATTTTTTTTTGAAAATTTTGCAAAATGTTTATTAAATATGAGTCTTTTAAATAAAAAAAATTTAATTAAAATATTTCATTTTTTATATGTAAAAAAAATATTAAAAAAAAGGCCGTTTTTTGCCCGAGGAAACCCATGTAACCCCATAATGAATGAATAGGGGTTATGGTTATCTTTCAGTTCTGTACCGATTTTCTCAATATATGTAATAGACGATTGCAATTTATTGAGCTAAACTCTTCTTTTATGTTTCATCCCACAAATCGGGAATGATTCTCTTATTATGCTATTGAATAGGATGTCATGAATTTTAGAGCCATTTAGAGAAGTGCACAAAATGTATTTTTAATACTATTCGATACAATTTGTTTTGGCAAACATTTCGCAAGCAGAATAAAGTACCAATGACTAGAAAAAACTGAAATTTTTTTAAATACACATGTTTATCGGTGTAGCAGGATTTCTGTCCGAAATACTGAAATAATAATTTCGAACTTACGTGTGATCGTTGATCATGTAAAAAAAATGCTCTATAAAAGAGTATAACTTTTAATCTTTAATGCTGCCATATTTCTTTTATTTTTTCTTGTTTCAAATGGCAATTGAAATTAAAAATGTATTTTTCTTGTTAGTACTTTTATTACTGATATATTTGAAAATTATTCTACCACTCTGCCATCTCCTTCAAAGTAATCCCCTTGGGCAGCTATACAGCGATTTCAGCGCGTTTTCCATGCGTCCTAACATTTCTGGAACGCTTCGACTGAGATGTCAGCCCTCGTCACGGCCGCCTGGATGTCCGTAATCGACTCAAAATGGGTTCCTTTGGCCACCGATTCTGTTTTAGGAAACAAAAAAAGTCACAGGGCGATATGTCGGGCGAATAAGGCGGCTGTTGCAACACGACAGACCCTTTAGAGGCTTTTTTCGGGCGGGGGGGGCGGAGACAACCATTGTGAGCTTTGGCACAACTAAGAGCACTATTACCATACACTCATACAATTGTAGCGTACGTTTCCGAAGCTGTTTCGTTCAAACTGGCGCAGAATTTTATCGCGACGCGTTGCTCTTGATTTCGTTTTTCCAATTTCGTGACGAGCACTACAAACACACGTCTACTCAACTTGACGCAGTAGGCGAATTAAACAAGCCAGAGCGGTACATATATCAATGGAGAGGGGTAGATGTCGGAAAAAGAGAAAGGGAATTTCAAGGTCACAGGTTTACCACAAGCGCGGCAATAAAATCAGTCTCATTACTTAATTGTCAAACCTCGTACATCAACCAGCGAGAGTTCACATATATCGACATAACTTTGGACTAATTTGTACATTTTTGTTTTGTTTAATTTCTTTGTGATATTCAATAATAAAAACTATTGCTCTTTATTAGCGAATAATTATGTTTTAATATACTCTAATGCTCGTACACCACAAAAGAGTTGTTGAATATTGTTGAATATGATAATATGGCTTAATCATCTTGTATACAAAACATTTGAAAAAATATCGTGGTCTTATTGAGCGATTGACCATGTAATCGAGTTCATGATGAACCACAGCACGGTACTCATAGAAAACGATGAAAACATATGCGGAAAATGATTATTTTATACAACCTTGCCTAAGAAACTTTGGTTCCAGTTTCGGGCCAGCGATTTTCAAGCCGTAGTTGAGCTTTTAGGATTTATAATACTTTTTTCGGCAACTTAAAAGGTTCCAAAATGAAATTTAATATAAAGGTGTTTTTCGAGATTGATTTGATTACTTGCCGGAATCATACTTTACACTATATACAACTATAACATAGGTATATAACCCATACCACCGAATATTCCGATTATTTTTTTTCTTCTGCAAGGCTTTTATGTGGTTTTTAATATATAATTTTGCAAAATTTTCCTTTAATATATAATAATAATATTGGAAATTAACATAAATATAGAACCATAATATAAATATATCTCCCACATAACAAAGGGACGTATAGTTACTAAGTTTGAAAACTAAGCTTAAATCTCTATTTCTCTGAAGTCAAAACTGCAACTTTTCAGCTTTTTCTCATCAACTAAGATAGAAGACATGCATGAGACAAGTTTATGGTGACTTCCCAACCTTAGCTTTTCGGTTTCGTGGGACTAAAATATCTTATTTCGTGATTAAAGTAATCTCCAAAATATGTTTGCAACTTTTTCAAAGATTTCGTAACTGTCCTATCTTTGAAAACACAAAATTTTAAGTTAACTCGTCATTCACTTTTTGTCATGGTGAAAAATCGACACATAACCTTTCACGTCGTAAACAAACATCTCCCACACACGCATTACATACTGATGGGATAAATATTTTTGCTTTTTAAGGATTTATTTTGAATAGTTAGAATGATCCAATTTAAATTTTAAATATGAATATTCAAACCATGCACATAGCAAAATCTTTCAGACACTCAAGCTGGAAATTTCGTCCAAACGGTTTTTCGCAAAAACCATGTGGCACCCATACATCCAGCATGGTTCAAGTGCTTACTTGACGGTCAGAATCCACAATTTCCATTGTTTTATAGATAGTTACTACAATTATCCTTCTAATACGTGGTGCACCTTTGACATTAAATTTATAGGAACGGAACCGACTATACCAAAACTGGTATTGGTCTTTTACAATTCACAGCACAACTAACTTTCGAATCGACTTTCCAATTAATTGCCATAAGTCAGGTGCTCTTCAGACTAGTTCGAATTTTTCATTATACGGCAGACCAACGCACTCAAATAAATAATAACGGGTGATTTTTTTGAGGTTAGGATTTTCATGCATTAGTATTTGACAGATCACGTGGGATTTCAGACATGGTTGTCAAAGAGAAAGATGCTCAGTATGCTTTGACATTTCATCATGAATAGACTTACTAACGAGCAACGCTTGCAAATCATTGAATTTTATTACCAAAATCAGTGTTCGGTTCGAAATGTGTTTTATCGACAAATTTTGTTCAGCGATGAGGCTCATTTCTGGTTGAATGGCTACGTAAATAAGCAAAATTGCCGCATTTGGGGTGAAGAGCAACCAGAAGCCGTTCAAGAACTGCCCATGCATCCCGAAAAATGCACTGTTTGGTGTGGTTTGTACGCTGGTGGAATCATTGGACCGTATTTTTTTCAAAGATGCTGTTGGACGCAACGTTACGGTGAATGGCGATCGCTATCGTTCGATGCTAACAAACTTTTTGTTGCCAAAAATGGAAGAACTGAACTTGGTTGACATGTGGTTTCAACAAGATGGCGCTACATGCCACACAGCTCGCGATTCTATGGCCATTTTGAGGGAAAACTTCGGACAACAATTCATCTCAAGAAATGGACCCGTAAGTTGGCCACCAAGATCATGCGATTTAACGCCTTTAGACTATTTTTTGTGGGGCTACGTCAAGTCTAAAGTCTACAGAAATAAGCCAGCAACTATTCCAGCTTTGGAAGACAACATTTCCGAAGAAATTCGGGCTATTCCCGGCCGAAATGCTCGAAAAAGTTGCCCAAAATTGGACTTTCCGAATGGACCACCTAAGACGCAGCCGCGGTCAACATTTAAATGAAATTATCTTCAAAAAGTAAATGTCATGAACCAATCTAACGTTTCAAATAAAGAACTGATGAGACGCAAATTTTATGCGTTTTTTTTTTTAAAAAAAAGGTATCAAGCTCTTAAAAAATCACTCTATATATGCATACTATACACACTAAATGACATCAACTCTCGTATATTTAAAGGAGAGGGGAAAAAACGTTATGAAGTAGAAGCAATTATATTGAAACCGAATTAAAATTTTGGTTATAATTTTGATATATGTAAGTAAATATTTGGAGAGGTAAGACGTTATATAAAACTCAAATTCGAATTTTTTGACGATACGTTGTTTTGCATTTTAGGTGAGCATACATATGTAAATACATACATATATTTTAGTTTTGTACAACCATAAAAATTTCTTCAATGCTTATTGCTACCACTTCAGTACTCAGTAGATCCTTTTGATTATTCCAAGCGATTTGAAATTCGATCTCAACATGAGATAATAAAGAAAACAATATAGCCTTAGTGCCTTACTTATTGCTTACCTTTAGATTTGTACTTATGTATGTGCTATCGTGTTATCCATCAGAATGTATTTGAACAATCTCAATTTTGCTATTGTGCACGCGAATTTGTAATGCATACATACATGCGTATAAATAGGCATGTCCTTATGTATTGAATTCATATGTTGAACGTATTATAATTGTCGTTTATTTGTAATGAATTCCCATTAATTGTTCTCATTATTTATCAAATCAACAATATAAAGAAACCAGCATTTAGCGTCCATCTCCCATCATGTAATGCAATACTTTTGAATATATTCGAAGATGTGTTAAATACACGCTTAAAACTATTGAAATAAACCCGTGTCATTGCCAAAGTGTGCGGTTGCCTGCAAAAGCATTTTTGGTGCGAATTGTAGGCGGAGGTTGCTATTTGACAGCAAGCGTCAGCAACTTTTTAAATGATAATAAGTAAATATTGGTTCGAAATTTTGCTATAATATTTTCTTTTCTGAACCTCTAAATGATTGATATCAAATACTTAAAGCATGTAAGAAACTTCTAAGTTCAGGCATTCGAATTGCAATTGTATAATAAATTAAAGATTTTGAGTACCTGAAATAAACGCTATTTATATGTGAAACTAATTTTTAGCAGCTTACATATTTCTTGAAATCCCAAAATCTTTACTACAATACCAACGTGAATAGCAGATATTAATATATTAAACTAGCTTGACCCCGCAGCCGTTTTCCCTGCGTAAAATTACATATGCATATATGTATGTGTTTTGAAATTGAAAAGAAAGTTAAATTTATCATTTCTTTTTTTTCAATGTAACGCAGCTTGATAAACAACATTTTTTAGTTTCTGTTTCGGTGCGTAAATGTACAGAAAAGATAGTTTTCCCAACTCGCCGTGTAAAAAACATAGCGGTTTCCAAATTTATACCACCAACATTTCCTGACGATTGTCATCTCAAATGCAATTTTTACTGGAAACGGAATCCATTTGAACTGAAATGGCAAATAGATAGAACTCAAAGGAATTCGTAGAATCAAGCATTCTTGTATGCGATAGGTGCGTCACAATCAGTCGAGTCCCATTACACAGTTTCGGGCCGCTTGCAGATTGCGAAACATAATACCGGCAGATCCAACTTTGAGACGCAAAAATGATGCGGTGGCATACCAAGCCTCTCCAAAGAATTTAGAAATTCCACTGGATAATTCACCGGCGTCCGTCTTCATTGTCAAGACGATCGATCGATTTGTATGATCGCAAGTCTCCCGGAATTTGACTTTGAATCTTCCGCAAGTAGCACAACCGGAATTAATCCATTTCCAATTTTTAGCGAAGATGATGTAAAATGTCTTCGGCAATGTCATTTTGTTCTTATTCCATAACAGACGGCCTGGATTTGAAGGCCTGATATGTCGAAATGATTGTCGCGAAAAGTGTACGAACTTCATTGCCAATTGCTGGCTTGCTTCTCAAATGTTGCACACACCGTATCATTCACAGTACACAATGACTCAATTGAAGTTGCAAACCGAAGGTAGAAACAATTCGTTCGTTTTTCGGGTTGGATTGTGTAAATTAGTTGATTAGGTTGATAACACACCTGGATGTCCATCTACTGGTTTGCCTTGTTTTCTGTGTAAACTATTTCTTGACGATGCATTCTTATGTATAATACCAAGGTATTTTCCGAATGTCCTCGCAAACGGATCATTGACGAAAGTTGTTGAATAATTTTCCCTGGGTTGGAATACACTCTTTGGCCCCATTCTCCAAATTAACTGCGAGACACACCAACAGTCGGAAAATGTTCATGAATTTGCAAAAGTAAATATCCTACAAAGTGCCTTTAGTGCAGTTTCACGTATCGACCGTATCGTTCAAGACCAGTAACCGCCATGTTTGCCTTCCTTTTGGTGATGTACTTACAAACGTATTTTATCGATTACACCAAACTGCAATACTCAACATTGATATGAAGTTTTTTGAATGTGAATTAGACAATAATGATCAAAATAGTACGATCCATGTGTTGTCAACTTCGATATTCACTCTTCTAAATTGGAATGCTGAATGTTCTGCCATTGTCGTCTGGTGAGCGACGACCGATAGAGTGGATATCCATCATTTCTAGTTTTGTGTTTCCGAAAGAATGGATACTGTTTCGTGCATTTATTGTCAGACATACAAACCGAAGTGGGATTGGTGGTGTCGGCAAGGTCCCATGAACCTTATTGGTTTTTCATCCACTCTCGTTGAATACTTCTCTTTCTTTGCATCAGGAATTTCCGTATGATTGAATGATTTCATCAATTTGATCTGGTGTAACCACCATCCACTATTCAAAGAAGAATGTGTGCAATGTGTAGCAAAACTTGTCTTTTGGCGACTCAACAGAGTACATTCTAGCATATAACAGCACCATATATACGTTACTTCAAGATAAAAGTCCATCGAAGCTGTTGCCCTTCAAAAAGTCTTGCTGTGACATTCGTGACGATCGGTTGCCTAATTGACCGCGATCCATAATACCGCACATATGGCATTCGCATCCTGGGAGTACTCGGTCATGTGCCTTGGGCTGCTTATGTAGTAAGTTGATGCCAAAAAGAACGCCGGGAGACCGATAATATTAACGCGATCTCTTCGTGGCATCGTAACGAATTTCAATCTGTAATTGATCACTTTTGTGGTGCAACACACATAATATTTTTCACTGAATAATTTTCAAAAATTTTTGTAAACAAACGACATAATTTGAAACGATTCAAATAATTGAAAAACAAACCAAAAAAAAAATTTGAAAACAAAAATTTGTATGGAAAAAAAATTTAACTTTTTGGAATTTTCCAATTTTCTGACTTTTCCTCAAGAAAAAGCATACAGATTTTTTTATTTCTAAACCTTCCCCGATCCCCACAGAACATTCTCTTAAAAATTTCATCAATATTGGTCCAGCCGTTCTCTTAGCATTACTAACGAACAAACATTCATTCGTTTGTATGAGGAAAAAGAAAAGGGCTGTCTTTAGGGGGTTTCCGGCAATTATTCGAATTCTTTTCTCCGCAGAAACCATCTCTGGATCTCAACGAACATTTTAAAAACAGGAATTATCAAATTTGGTTCAGTCGTATGAAAGTTATGAGCGTACATACATTTTGGCGATTCATTTTTATTTATATACATAGATAAGATACATATCGTCACCTGAAATGCAAAATAGCGTATCATCAAAAAATTCAAAATTGAGGTTTTCACTGATTACGAATCACCACATCATATTACATATGTGTCACAAATTTTAAGCTTCTGGGATCAAAAATACCCAAGCTATATTAAAATTCCAAAAAAAAACCTCAAGTGCCTTGATTTCGTTAAACAAAATAACGTAAATATAACAGAGTGTTTTGTTTTTTTTTATATCGAAGTTAGCCTTCATTTATTGTTTATGTTTATTTTTAGTAATTAAGTTCAGTGTTCTTTGGTTAGTTTGGACTACATGGTTGATCAGACGTGGACTACTATATACATATATGTAGCCCTTTGTGAGGCCATAGAAAAGAACAACCCCTGTGTTCGAACTTATAAATTAACAAAACGCTTCCCGCCAGTTCGGTGGCATATCTGAAGGTATGCGCCCTCAAGTGATTCAGTCTTGACCTCCCTAACGCAAGACAGCCAAGAAGGAAGTGTTGAGTTGTTTCCACCTAATCTTCCATACAGCTTCTGCATATGACGTCTGGTAGGATTCCCAGCCTTACTGCGTAGAAGCCAATAGGGCAATGACGACAGCGTGTGTAAAAATTGTGGCCCAGCGCTGACCAAGCTTTCGCGACGCCCAGCTATTCAGTAATAGTATTCATTCTACCGATAGCGGTTCTAGGGTGCCTCTTCTTGCTATCTTATGTTTTCCTGCTATTCCGCTGTGGTCTGGCGTTCATATCATTCTTATCACAAAGACACTCGATGCTATTGATAGCGAGGTAAGGGCTTCGATCAGCTCTGAATTCTCTCATTGTTAATGAGTTCAAGGCTTGAAACGCCACTCTGCTATCTGAGTCGATGGTCACTTCTCTGAAAGAGGCTGCACTCCGGAGTAGTAAATCTACTGGAGTTGATAGAGAGCTCCTGACAGCAGACCCCTCCACCTTTGACCCCCCTGTGAAGAAGCTCACTGTTCCTTTCCTCCAACGGCTTCTTTCCCACCCACAACTCCCTCGGTATATGGGTAGAGAAGGAGCCGCCAGAGTTCGGCTTTGCGGCTCCATGATCCAAGTGATCAGAGCCGTGCTTTTTTAGGAATTCAGCAGTCTATGCTTTTACAAAGTTTAACAATAACTAAGAAGAATGGCAACATCTGCAGGACCTAAAAGCTTTAATTCCAGCAAACTGGTATTACTTTTATGATAATACTTTTATGATAATATATTGAATAATTAGTTATTTAATAAATAATAATTAAACAGAATAACCCTCATTTTTTAGCTTGAAATATTTAAATGTTTTTTTGCACTTATATACATATTAATAATAAAAATTAACATGAAATATGAAAAACTTGCAACTGTTTTTATTTAAAATTAAAAAAAGTATTAATATTCAAATTTTTAATTTTAATACAAATTTAGATTGATCATACGTTATTTTGTTTTAGAAATGAAAATTGTCCAAAATAACGTAAGACACCTACTATAAAATTTCCTTAATTTTTTCTTTATTTTTTTGTTTTCAAAAATATACTTATAGCTTCATGTTAATTCAGATTTGAAAATTTTGTTTCAATATCTCAAAGTGGTTTTCTTTTTATACGGTTTTTGCTTCTCCTGTAAACCTACGAAAAGTGATGTTACGTTATTTGGCATTTCAGGTGACGATATACATATATATACATACATACTGGGTTGTACTTATATTTTATATGTCCATATGAGTAAGTGAAGATGTCATTTACTTTTGGTACTTGGTACACTATGCTAATAAACGCCTTTACACACAGTCAAATAATTTCAGTACATTTAGATTATAACTGAAAATCCTGTTTTTTACCTTTCAAAGGCTACACAATTAGCCTTCAGCTGTTATTAATTTTTAGGAACTTGGTAAAATGGAAAAAAAAATCGCCAAACTTATACGCTATTTCCACATATAGGTTAATTTTCCTTTCATATAATACATATGTTTTCCTTTATTGCATTCAAAATTATAAACCTACAAATCATTTCTTAAAAAAAAAAACACTAATTTAGCTTAGAAAAAAATCTAATAAAAAAATAATAAAAAAAAATTAACAGAAAAAAAATATACATGTAATTGAATAAAAATAAAATAAGAATGAACTAAGAAAATTAAGAAAAAAAAATAAACAATATAAACCAAAAATAAAAAAAAAAAATATTAAAAAAAAAAAAGTTGCAAAAATAGCTTAAAAACATAAACTAATAAAAAAAATAAGAGAAAATTATATAAAAAAAAATAAATAAAAAAATATGTTTTTTATAAATAAAAAAAAAAAAAATAAAATGTAATATGGCGTACACACAAATTGATATAAATATAAAAAAAATGTGTATATATATATAAAATAAAAGTGCAAGAGAATATAGATAAAATATATAAAAAAGATTTGATATAGTACATCAATATACAACTATGAAATTACAGCCGAAAACCAGAAATAGATTGGAATAAAGAAATAAGATAAATTAGATATAAATATATAAATAAGAATAAAAAATAAAAATGATAGACCATTAAAATGGTGAGATAAAAGAAAAATAAAAGGATAATTATTTATAGAAAAGCAATAACGATAAAAAAAAATAAGAAAGAAAAATAATAAAACAAAAAAGAGCAAAAATGTAGAAAATACAAAAAAATATATAATAAAAAAATAATTAAAAGCAATAGAAAGTAAAAATATAGATAAATATATTGAATGCGAGAAAATAAAAAAATGGAAATAAAAAGAATAAAATTATAAAAGAAAATATAAAAAACAAAATAGAAAATTAAATAAAAAAAAGTGAAAAATAAGAATAAATAATAAAAAGAGAAAAAAAGATAAATGAATAAAAAAATAGAAAAAAAATAAAAAATAAAAAAATATAAATAAAATAGAAAAAAAATTAAAAATATTAGAAAAAAATAAGAAAATTTAAAAAAATAATAAAAAAAAAAAAGATAATAAATTAAAGAAAAATAATAAAAAAAAAAGAAAAAAATAAAAAATAAAAGTTATAAAAAAAAAAAATAAAATAAAATGGAAAGAATAAATAATAATAAAAATAAAGAAAAATAAAAAAAAAGAAAAATAAAAAGAAAAGAAAAAAAAAAATATACAATAAGTATTAAAAAAAATAATGAAAAATATAAAAAAAAATAGGAACACATAATTAAAAAATATTATAATAAAGGAAGAAAAGAATAAAAAAAGAATACTTAAAATAATAAGCAATATAATATAAAAATAAAAAAATTATTATAATTGAAAAAAAATAA
>NW_026038138.1:60000-68407 GCF_023373825.1 Bactrocera dorsalis
AAAGAAGAAAAAAAGAAAGAAAAAAGAAAAAAGAAGAGAAAAAAAAAGAAAAAAAGAAAAAGAAAGAAAAGAAAAGAAAAAAGAAAAAAAAAAATAAAAAAAAAAGAGAAAAAGAACAAGAAAAGAAAAAAAGAAGATGAAGAGGAAAAAATAGAGAACAAAAAAAAAAAAAAAAAAGGAAAAAAAGAAAGAAAATAACAAAAAGGAAAAAAAAAAAAGAGGACGAAAAAAAAAAGAAAAAAGAAAAAAAAAAAAAAAAAGAAAAAAAAAAAAAAGAAAAGAAGAAAAAGAGAAAAAGAAAAGAAGAGAAAAAATAAAAAAAAGAAAAAAAAGAAGAAGAAAAGATACAAAAAAGAAAAAAGAAAGAAAGAGAAAAAGAAAAAAAAAAAAGTAGAGAATAAAAAAAAAGAAAGAGAAGGAAAAAAGAACAGAAAGAAGAAAAAAAGAAGAAAATTAAATAAAGAAAAAAAAAGAAAAGAAAAGAAACAAGAAGAAAAAAAAATAGAAAAACAGAAAGAATAAAAAACAAAAAGGAAAAAACAAACTAGAAGAAAAATATAAAAACACAAGACAAAAGAAGAAAAATTAAAAACAGAAAGAAGAAAAAAAAAGAGAAAAAGAAGAAAAAAAAAACGAACAGTAAAAAGAAAAAAAAATAAAAAAATAGAGAAAAAGAAAAAAAAGAATAAGAAAAAAAAGAAAAAAAAAGAAGAAAAAGACAAATATAAAAAAAAAAGAAGAAGAAGAAAGAGAAAAAAAGAAAAAAAAAAAAAAAAAAAAAGAAAAGAAAAAAAAAAGACAAAAAAGAGAAAAAAAAATAGAAGTAAAACATAAAATAATAAAAAAGGTAAAAAGAAAAGAAAGAAAAAAAGAGTAAAAAAAAACTATAAAAAAAATAAAGAAGAAAAAGAAAATAATAATAGAAAAAAGGAAAAGAAGATAAAGTAAAAATAAGAGAAGAAAAAAGAATAAAAAAAAAACATAAAAAAAAGAAAGAAAAGAAAAAAAAAAAGAAAAAGGAAAAAGAAAAAAAAAAAAAAAAAAAAAAAAAAAAAAAAAAGAAGAAGAGAAAAGAAATAAAAAAAAGAGAGAAAAAAATAAAGAGAAAAAAAACAATAAAGAAAAAAGGGAAGATAAACACACAAAAAAAGAAAAAAGAATAAAAAAAAAAAAAAAGAGAAAAAAAGAAAAAAGAGGGTAAAGAAAAAAAAAACCAAAAAAATAAAAAAAAGACAAAAAAAAAAAAAGAGAAGAACTGAAAGAAGGAGAAGAAAAAAAAAAGAGAGATAAAAAAAGAAAAACAAAAGACAAAGAATATAAAAAGAGAAAAAAGAAAAAAAATAAGAGAAAGAAGAAAAAAAAAACGAAAAAAAAAAAGAAAAAAAAACAAAAACAAACAAAAAAATAACAAAAAGAAACATAAAAAAAAAAAAAAAAGAAAAAACCATGAACAGCCCCAACTAAAAGAAAACCCAAAACCAAAAAAACAAGTCATCAAATAAAAGAGAACAAAACAAGAACACTCAAAAAACAAAGAACAAAAGACAAAACAAAACCCCACAAAAGACTCCACCCAAAAATCAAACAAAAACAAAACAAAAACAAGATATTCAAAAAAACAAAACATTAGAAAAACAAAAAGCCACCGAGGAGCAACAAAACCAAAAGCAAAAACCAACACAAACAAACATAAACAAAAACAGCAAACACAAAGAAGAAAAACAAGAGAATATAAAAGAGCCGAAGACAAACAACATGACAAAAACCACAAAAAACGAACGAAAAAAGAAAAAAAAAAGAAATACAAAAAAAAAAAACGAAGAAAAAGAAAACAGAAAAAAAAAACGAAAAAAGAGAAAAAAAAAAAAAAAAAAAAACGAAGAAAAGACAAAAAAGGAATAAAAAAAACGGAGAAGAAGAAAAAAAAGAAAGAAAGAAAACGAAGAAAAAAAGAGAAAAAAAAAAAAAAAACGAAAAAAAAAAGGAAGAGAAAAAAGAAAAGAGAAGAAAAAGAGAAAGAGAGAGAGAAAAAAGAAAAAAGAAGAAAAGAGAAAAAAAAAAGAAAAAGAAGAGAAAGAAGAGAAAAAGAGAAAAAAAAAGAGAGAAGAAAAGAAAAAAGAAAGAGAAGAAAGAAGAGAAAAGAAAAAAAGAAAAAAGAAAGAAAAAGAAGAGAGAGAGAAAAGAAGAGAAAAAAGAAAAGAGAAGAAAGAGAAAAAAAAGAAAAGAGAAAAAAGAGAGAAAAGAAGAGAAAAGAGAAAAAAGAAAGAAAAAGAGAAGAGAAGAGAAGGAAAAGAAAGAAAGAGAGAAAGAAGAAAGAAGAAAAAAAAGAGAAAAGAGAGAAGAGAAAGAAGAAGAGAGAAAAAAAAAGAGAAGAAAAAGAGAAAGAAGAAAGAGAAAAGAAGGAAAAGAGAAAGAAAAGAAAGAAGAAAGAAAAAAGAGAAGAGAAAAAAAAGAGAAGAAAGAGAAAGAGAAAGAAAAGAAAAGGAGAAGAAGAAAAAGAAAAAAAAGAAGAAAAGAAGAGAGAGAGAAGAAAGAAAAAAAAAGAAGAGAAGAAAGAAGAGAAAAAGAGAAAAGAAGAGAAGAAAAAAGAAAAAGAGAGAGAAGAGAGAAGAGAAGAAAAAGAGAGAAGAGAGAGAAGAAGAAAAGAAAAAGAGAGGAGAGAAAGAAAAGAGAAAGAAGAGAAAGAAAGAAAGAAGAAGAGAAAAAGAGAGAAAAAGAAAAGAAAAGAAAGAAAGAAAGAAGAAAGAGGAAGAAGAAAAGAAGAGAAAGAAAAAGAGAAGAGAAAGAGAGAGAAGAAGAGAAAGAAGGAGAGAAAAAAAGAGAAAGAAGAGAGAAAAAAAAAGAAGAGAGAAGAAAGAGAAAGAAAAGAAGAGAAGAAGAAAGAAGAGAGAAGAAAGAAGAAGAAGAGAGAAAAGAGAAAAAAGAAAGAGAGAAGAAAAAAAAAAAGAAGAGAGAAGAAAAGGAGAAAAGAAAAGAAAAAGAGAAAGAAGAAAAGAGAAGAAGAGAAAAAAGGAGAGAAAAAGAAGAGAAAAAGAAAAGAAGAAGAAGAAGAAGAGAAAAGAAAAAGAAGAGAGAAGAAAGAGAAGGAAAAAGAGAAGAAAAGAAGAAAGAGAAGAGGAAGAAGAAAAAGAAGAAAAAAAAAAAGAAAAGAGAAGAGAAGAGAAAGAAAAGAAAAGAAAGAGAAGAGAAAAGAAAAGAAAGAAGAAGAGAAAGAAAGAGATAGAAGAAAGAAGAAAGAAAAGAAAAGAGAGAAAGAGAAGAAAGAGAAGAAGAAAAAGAAGAAAGAAGAAGAGAAGAAGAGAAGAGAAGAAGAAAAAGAAAAGAAAGAAGAAAGAAAGAAGAGAAAAGAGAGAAAAGAAAAGATAGAAGAGAAGAAGGGATGATGTGTGTGTGAGTAGTGTGAGGGAAGAAAAGAAAGGAAAGAAGAAAAAGAGAAAAAAGGAATGTAAAAAAAGAAAAAAGGGAGACAGAAAAGAGAACGAAGAAAAGAGACAGGGAAAGGAGGAGAAGAAAAGTAGAAAGAGAAGAGGAAGAGAGAGAAAAGAGTAGAAAGAGGGAAAAAAAAAGAAAGAAAGAAGGGAAAGAAAAAGGCGTAGAAAAGACGAGGAAGGAAGAGAGAAAAAGAAGGGAAGGAGGAAAGAAGCAAGATGATAGAGAAAAGAAGAGGGAAGCAAAAAGGAGTGATAGTAAAGAAGAAAGAAAAGAAAAGTAGAAAAAAGAGAAAAAGAAGTTCTATTGAAGGTGGAAAGAAAAAAAAAGTTCAAGGTAAGTGAAAATAAGAAAGAGAGAAGAGAAGAGCAAAAGGGGGGGAAAAAAAGGAGAAAGGGAAAAGTCAGAAAAGAGATGGACTGGGAGAGGGAGATAAACAGATAAAGGAGAAGAGAAAAGAAAGAAAAAAGAGTAAAAGCTAGAAGAGAAGAGAAAAGAGGGAAAGGAGGAGAAAAAGAAGGGAGAAATAAGAAAGAGAAGAGAAAAGAAAAAATTGATGGAAATAGAAAGAAACGATATAGGAAGAAGAGAAAAACAAGAGAAGAAAAGAGAGAAGAAAAAAGAGGAAACAGAGGGAAGAATAAAGAGAGAAGAAAAAAAAAAAAAGGGGAGAAAACAGTAGGGAAGAAAAGGGGGTAAGGGGAGAAAAAAAGAGAAGAAAGAAGAAAGAAGAATAAAAAGAGAAAAGAAAGTAGCAGGAAAAGAGGCAAGGAAAGAAAGAGAAAGCAGAGGAGAAGGATGAAAAGAAAGAAGAAGAGTAAGAAGAAAGTGGGAAAGAAAAAAGAAAAAAAAGATTAAGAAAGAAAAAGAGGGGAGGAGAGAGAAATGAGAAGAGAAAAAAAAAAAAGGAGCGAAAGAACAAGAAATAAAAAGAAGAGAAAAGAGGAATAGGAGAAGAGGCATGGAGAGAAAGAGAAGACGAGAAGGGAAAGAAAGGCAGGAGAGAAGGGAAGAAACAGCAGAAGAGAAAAGAAAAAAAAAGAAGGAGAATAGAAAGAAGAGAATAAAAGAAGTGAGAAAAGGAGAGAAAGAGAAAATAAATGAAGAAAGGATTAAAAAGAAAGAAGAAAGGGAAACAAAACACAGAAAAAACAACAAAAAAAGGAGAAGGGAGAGACAAAAAAGAGATAAAAAAGAGGAAGGGTGAAGAAGAAAAGAGGAGGAGAAGAAAAGAGAAAAGAGAAAGAGAAGGAAAAGAGGAGAAAGGAAGGGCAAAAAAGTGGATAAAGAAGTAGGAAACAAGAAAAAAAAGAGAGAATAAAGAAGAAGAAAGGAACAGAGATAAGAGGGGAGAAAAAATAATAGAGAAAAGGAGAAGAAGGGCAAAAGAAAGGGAGATAGGAAGGGAGAAGAGGAGAGAGAAGACACGGAAGGGGAAGCGAGGAGAAGAAAAGGAGAGGAGCAAAAAAGAAAAGAAAGGAATGAAGAAGAGAGAAAAAAGATAAAAGAAGACAAACAAAGGAAAGTAGATAAGCAGAGAGAACAGAAGAAGAAAAATGTAGAAAGCAAAAAAAAGAGCAAAGCAGAAGTAAGAGAAGAGAGAGAGGTAGAAGAAAAAAAAAAAAGAGAAGAAGTGAAAGAAAAAAGCAAGGGAAAGAGGAGTTAGAGTAAGGAAAAATTAAGGAGAGGAGAGAGAAGGAGAGCAAAAGGAAAGGGGAGACAAGAGAGAAGAAAGGGGGAAGAAAAGAAGAGAGAGAAGGAGAGGAAGCAAGAAAAGAAGGAGGGTAAGAAAGAAAGAAGAGAAAAGAAAGAAGAGAGAAGAGAGAAAGAAAAAGAGAAGAAAGAAGAAAGAAAAAGAGAAAGAGAAGAGAAGAAAAAAAAAAAAGAAGAGGAGAAGAAGAGAGAAGAAAGAAAGAAGAAAGAGAAGAGAAGGAAAAGAAAGAAGAAAAAGAAAGAAGAAAAAGAGAAAGAGAAAAAAGAAGAGAGAGAAGAAGAGAGAAAGAAGAAGAAAGAGAAGAAAGAAGAGAGAGAAGAAAGAAGAAAGAAAAAAAGAAAGAAAAAAAAGGAGAAAGAGAAGAAGAAGAGAGAAGGAAAAAGAAGAGAGAGAAGAAAGAAAGAAGAGAGAGAAGGAAAAGAGAAAAAGAGGAGAAGAAAAAAAGAGGAGAGAGGAAGAAGAGAGAGAAAGAAGAAAAAGAAGAAGAAAAAGAAGAAGAGAGAAAGAGAAAGAGAAGAGAAGAGGAGAAGAAGAAGGAAAGAAGAAGAGAAAGAGAGAGAGAAGAAGAAAAGGAAGAAAGAGAAGAAGAGAAGAGAAGAGAAAAGAAAGAAAAAAAGAAAGAGAGAAGAGAAGAGAAGAGAAAGAAGAGAAGAAAGAGAGGAAGAGAAAGAAGAAGAAGAAAGAAAAAAAAAAAAAGAAGGAGAAGAAGAAGAAAAGAAAAAGAAGAAGAAGAAGGAGAGGAAGAAAGAAAGAGAAAAAGAAGGAGAAGAGAAAGAAGAGAAAAGAAAAAAAGAAAAGAAAAAGAAGAAGAGGAAGAAGAAAGAAAAGAAAAGAAGAAAAAAAGAAAGAAAAGAAGAAAAAGAGAAAAAGGAGAGAAAAAGAAAAAAGAAAAGGAAAAGAGAAGAGAAAGAAAAAGAAGAGAAGAAAAAGAAGAGAGAAAAAAGAAGAAAAAGAAAGAAAGAGAGAAGGAAAGAAAAAAAAGAAAAAAAAGAGAAAGAAAAAGAAAAAAAAGAAAAGAAGAGAAGAAGAAAGAGAAGAAAGAAGAAAAGAGAAGAAAGAGAAAAAAAGAAGAAGAGAAGAAAGAAAAAAGAAGAAGAAAAGAAAGAAGAAAGAAGGAAAGAAGAGAAGAGAAAGAAAAAAGAAAGAAAGAAGAAAGAAAGAGAGAGAAAAGAAGAGAAGAAGAAGAGAAAGAAGAAAGAGAAAGAAAAAGAAAGAGAAAAAGAAAGAAGAAGAGAAAGAAAAGAAAGAGAGAAAAAGAAAGAAGAAAAAAAAGAGAGAAAGAAAAGAGAAGAAGAGAAAAAGAGAAGAAAAAGAAGAAAGAAGAGAAGAGAAGAAAGAAGAAAGAAGAGAGAAAGAAAAGAAAAGAGAGAAGAAAGAAAAGAGAAAGGAAAAGAAAAAGAGAAGGAAAGAAGAAGAAGAGAAGGAGAAAAGAAAGAAAGAAGAAGAGAAAGAAAAGAGAGAGAAGAGAGAGAAAAGAGAGAGAGAAGAAAAGGAAAGAAAGAGAAGGAGAAGAAAAAGAAAAGAAAGAAGAGAGAAAGAAAAAGAGAGAAGAAGAAAGAGAAAAGAAGAGAAGAGAAAAAAGAAAGAAGAGAAGAAAAGAAAGAAAAAGAAGAGAAGAAGAAAAAAAGAGAAGAAAGAAAATAGAAAGAGAAGAAAGAAAGAGAAGAAAAAAGAAGAAGAGAAGAGGAAAGAAGAGAAGAAGAAGAAGAAAGAAAGAAGAAAGAGAAAGAAGAGAGAAGAGAAAAAAGAAGAAAGAAGAGAAGAAGAAGAGAAAAAGAAAAGAAGAGAAAGAAAAGATAAAGAGAAAGAGAAGAGAAAAGAAAGAAAAGAGAAAGAAAGAAGAGAAAGAAAGAAAAGAAAAGAAAAAAGAAAGAAGAAGAAAGAGAAAAAGAGAGAAAGAAAAGAGAAAAAAGAAGAAAAAAAGAAAGGAAAAAAGAGAAGAGAAGAAAAGGAAGAGAAAGAAAAGAAAAAGAGAAAGAAAGAAGAAAAGAAAGAGAAGAGAAAAAGAAAAAGAAAAAAGAAAAAGAAAGAAAGAGAAAAGAAAAAAAAGAAGAAGAAAAAGAAAGAAGAAAAAGAAAAAAAAAAAGAGAGAGAAAGAAAAAGAAATAGAGAAAAAAGAAAAGAAGAAGAAAAGAAAAAAGAGAAGAAAAGAGAGAAGAGAAAAAAGAAAAAAAAAGAAGAGAAGAAAAGAAAAAAGAAAAGAAAAAAAAAAAAAAAAGAGAAAAGAGAAGAGAAGAAAAGAGAAGAGAGAAGAGAAAAAAAAAAAAGAGGAAAAAAAAAAAGAGAAAAAAAAGAAAGAAGAAAAGAAAAAAAAAAAAAAGAAGAAAAGAAAGAAAAAAAAGAAAAAAGAGAGAAAAAAAAAGAAAGAAAAAAAAAAAGAGAAAAAAAAAGAAAAGAAGAGAGAAGGAAAAGAAAAAAAGAAAAGAAAGAAAAAAAGAAAGAAAGAAAAAAAAAAAAAAAAAAAAAAAAAAGAAAAGAAAAAAGAAAAAAAAAAAAAGAGAAAAAGAAAAGAAAAAAAAAAGAAAAGAAAAAAGAGAAAGAAAAGAAAAAAAAAAAGAAAAAAAAAGAAAAAAAAAAACAAAAAGAAGAAAAAGAAAAAAAGAAAAAAAAAAGAAGAAAAAGAAAAAAAAAAAAAAAAGAAAAAAAGAAGAAAGAAAAAAAAAATTAAAAAAAAAATAAAAAAAAGAAAAAAAAAAAAAAAAAAAAGAAAAACAAAAAAAAAAAAAAAAAATTATATAAATAAAAAAAAAAAAAAAAAAAAAAAAACGAAAAAAAAAAAAAGAAAGAAAAAAAAAAAAAGAAAAATAAAGAAAAAGAGAAAAAAAGAAAAAAGAAAAAAGAGAAAAAAAGAAAGAGAAAATAGAAAGAAAAAAAAAAAAAAAAAAAAAAAAAAAAAAAAAAAAAAAAAAAAAAAAAAAAAAAAAAAATAAAAAAAAAAAAAAAAAAAAAAAAAAAAAAAAAAAAAAAAAAAAAAAAAAAAAAAAAAAAAAAAAAAAGAAAAAAGAAAAAAGAAAAATAGAGAAAAAAGAAGAAAAAAAAAAAAAAAAAAAAGAAAAGAAAAAAAAAAAAAAAGAAGAGAAAAAAAAAAAAAAAAAAGAAAAAAAAAAGAAAAAAAAAAAAAAGAAAAAAACAAAAAAAAAAAAAAAAAAAAAAAAAAAAAAGAAAGAAAAAAGAAGAGAAAGAGAAAAGAGAAAAAAAAGAAAAAAAAAAGAAAGAAAAAAAGAAGAAAAGAAAAGAAGAGAAGAAAGAAAAAAATTAGAGGTT